>NC_137050.1:25942640-25950140 GCF_032717465.1 Coenobita brevimanus
TTAAATTAAATAAAGTCATCTTGAAGTAACAAGAATATAAAGAACGTTATCGCGCTGATGGTGTTTAACTTGAATAAAGCTAAAAAAATCACCTTTTGCTCATCATTCATCACCTGCTGGCATCACTGCCGTACACTCAGCCCTCACCTCACCACCAGTGTCCAATTATCTCCTCCTGATACTCATAACCACTACTATAGATCCCCAGACTTGAGTATCTTCTATCTTCATCCCAACATCACATCATTATAAACTCCTACCGCTCTCACCCATCACTGCTACTCTCCGGCGCTTTTAACTACTGTTCCACGCAAACATAACCCCACACTACAGCCCTTCATTCCCACCTCATACCACAGCCCCTCACCACATACCACACACCATCACCCCACACCAGCGCCCTGCATCATCATTCCTCACCACCATTTCATGCCACACCATCACCGCTCATTAACACATCCCTCACCACAACCCTACACCACCACCTCACTCCAACACCTCCCACTGAACAATCCCACGCCACCATCTCTCACAGCAACTCCCTACCACCACCACTATCAACACTATCCGACACCACACCCTCACCACCACCCTTCACTACCACCTCACACTACACTCTCATCAGTACCCATCACCATCATTCATTACGACCCCTCGCCACGCACAGCACTACTCCACAGCCTTCTCGCCACGTACGGTACACAGCTGTAGCCCACATCATCTCCAGTCTGCCTCCTGCCCTGTGTTAACCGTATCCACATCCCATTTCACACACACACAATGCACACCCTACCACAGCCCCACACAACACACCTTACCACAGCCACACACTGCCAGCCCTCACCCCTCCCGTTCCATGCACTTCTACAGCCCACACCATCAGCACTCAGCTTCCTGCTCCCCACCAATGTACCCTCTAAATTTTACAGCCATGTGCGGAATGGATGTTGCTATGTGCACTAATATTGGGCCAGTGTGCAGGCCACCCAGGATTACAGTATAAAGAAAACTACCGATATGCAAAGTAATGTTTATATTTCAGACGAAAAACTACAGATGTAAGAGATCACGATATCACTTACTTAACAGATACCTATATATATATATATATATATATATATATATATATATATATATATATATATATATATATATATATGTATGTATGTATGTATTTTACGTGTCCGACTCTGGGCAAAGGCTTCAGGGCCTGTTCCCAAGTCCCAGTAGTCCTCTTTGGGGTCCAGCAGTCCTCCTACATCTCCACATGTCACCACTTCGGCGCTAACACCCACCATCGACATTGAATACATGCTAGGGCTGTCTCATACCGGGCTGGTGTACTGGTATTAGAGGGGGTACTTTTATGACATGTCGGCGGGTCATCTGGTAGATCAGAAAAGTCTGCATTTTAAGAAACTCTAATCCTTAAATTGTTCCTTGCCCCAGCCAGGATTCGAACCTGGGTCCATTAGGACTGCAGGCCGCATCTCTACCGATTCTGTGTGTGTGTGTAAATATATATATATGTGTGTATATATATATATATATATATATATATATATATATATATATATATATATATATATATATATATATATATATACGGTATATGTGGTAGGTGGGGGGGGCGCACACCATCCACTCACACGATGTAGTGCTGCTCTCGGGTGTCTGCACTTTCCTCTCCTCCATCCTTCTTTCCTTTCGTCCTCTTCTGTCTTTCTTTCCTTCGTTCTTTCCTCGTCCTTCTGCCTACGCGTGACTTTACGCTTTCTCTTCTGTGTTACTTTCCTCCATTCATTCCTCTTCTTTCTGCCTGTGGGTGACGCTACACTGAGTGACAACCCAAGTGATTTCCTGGACACCAGGAAACCATTTACTATGCTGGGTGGTAACCATATAACCAAATTTTGGCGCCTGGTGGTTTAGTGGGTAATTCCGGCGCTCCAATCGGATTGAGTTGGTGAAGGTTTATATCCAAGGGATGTTGGGGTTTATTACTCATGTAATGTCACTCAGGGATGAGTGAGGCCGGCCACTCTCATTTTAAATGTGTGGACCATCTTGCCTAGCCCTGGGTTCCTACGCTCCTCATGAGGCAGTGTAGGATTGGATGATGAATAAAAAAAAAATTATATATATACATACATATATAGATAGATAGATAGATATATATAGATATAGATATATATATATATATATCTATCTATCTATATACCTAGGCTGCTTCCCCCAAGGAAAGGGAGGTAGCCGAGACAGGATGACTCACTCTCCATTTACTCATCCATTCAAACACATTCATTCGCATCTTAGCCCCAAAGGGGAGAACGGACAGATCCTCACCGCACCACACCGCACAAGGGTCAACTGGGCAATGCAATCAGTGACATCCGCAGCAGGGCCCGACAGCAGAACTGGTTTACCCCTGCCACATCATAACAGACCTATCCCCTTACCCGCACCTGACCTGACTAGCTGATCAGACCAAATGCGGGAGAATATCCCCTCAGGGCTGCGTCATCACTTATTCATTCACAATTTCTCTCCATTTATTTCTGTCACGCACAGCCACTCTTCCTTGCTCAACAGACATCCCTCTCGCATCCAGCGCTCTCTTCACACTGTCCATCCATCCTATTCGTGGTCTTCCTCTCAGCCTTACACCTCTCACATCAGATCTAGTTATCTTTTTCACCAATTGCTCATTATCCATTCTCTCCATATGCCCAAACCATTGCAACACCCTCTGCTCAACTCTGCCAGCCATCTCCCGAACAACTCCAGTTCTCCTTCGCACTTCATCATTTCGCACCCGATCCATACGCGTCACTCCACACATACTCCTCAGACATCTCATCTCCATTACATTCAAACTTTTCCTCTCTGCTACACCCATATTCCATGTTTCAGCCCCATATAATGCAGTCAGTACCACAACACCCTCATACAGCCTTCTCTTTACATCCATTCTAAGCGAACGACATTTAAACACTTTTTTCATTCCTCCCAGCACCTTTCCTACTTCATTTATTCTAAACTTCACTTCTGCATCTATTCTTCCATCCACAGCAACATGTGACCCTAGATATTTAAAACAATCTACCTCCTCAAGCAACTCACCATTCAAAACTATATTCATCCCCCTACCATCTATCAACCTCGTACACTTCATCACTTTACTCTTATTCTCATTTACTTTCAATTTCCTCCTTTCACACACCCTTCCAAACTCCTCTACCAACTGTAGATATATATATATATATATATATATATATATATATATATATATATATGTGTGTGTGTGTGTGTGTGTGTGTGTGTGTGTGTGTGAATATAGTATATATGTATATATATATATATATATATATATATATATATATATATATATATATATATATATATATATATGACAAACAGTAATGTGTCATTCTCTTTGACGCATAAAACTGGATATGTCGTAAAATTGTCATATCCACTGATACATGACACCATTAGTTCCTGTGAATGAAACAATATCAACAGTGTTGTGCACAGGATATTAAAACGTGAACATTGCAAAAAAGCAGCAGAACATTTTGCTTTACTGCATGCATAATAAGAATACCTTTTTTTTTTAAATATTCCTCCTCCTCCTCCTCCTCCTCCTCCTCCTCCTCCTCCTCCTTCTCCTCCTCCTTCTCCTCCTCCTCCTCCTCCTCCTCCTTCTCCTCCTCCTCCTCCTCCTCCTCCTCCTCCTCCTTTCTTCAGTCGTCCTTTCCAGTAATTCTCTTGAAACTTTTCTATTTTCTTTTTATGTCTCTTCTTCTTCCAAAACCAATTCTCGAACGCCCACCTTTTCCTCCCATTCTTCGTACCCTCCTCCAATCCTTCTTCCTCCTCCCCTCTCGCTTTCCATATCCCTCTTCTCTTTTTTTTTTTCTCCTCCTCCTTGCATGCTTCTATTCTTCCTGTCCATCTGTTGCTCGTTTTCCTTCTACCCAAATATTAATATTAGTACTACTTCTACTACTACTACTACTACTCTGTCACCCTTTGTTTATTTTTTGGAACTTTGAAATTAATTGAATATGAATAAATCAACTAGTGTGTGGTAAGGCTCGAAGAATATGGATTTGGCTCCATGGACTCCGTTACAAAATACAAACGACTGAGTTGTAACGATAGCAATTTTGCAAATAAAATGTTTTTCGTAACATTTGAAGCCAAGAAAGTTAATACAAAATTTGGGATCCTAAGGAGACAGACAAGTAGTAGTAGTAGTAGTAATAGTAGTGTTAGTAGTAGTAGCAGTAGTAATATCCATCCCTCCGTTTTCCTATAATTTATCTTTCTGTCATTTCCTCCATCTCTGTTTCTCCTCGCTTTGTCTTTCTCGACTTCTCTCTCTACAGCTAGTCTCTCTTTTTTCTTCTGTTATTTGCATCTTTTCACCTTCCCCTACTCCTCCTCCTCCTCCTCTTGTTACCTTCCTCCTTATTATTTCCTCGTTTTTCTATGTTTGTATTTCTTCTCGTAATGTATCATTTTGTATCTGTCTTTCCCTCTCTCTCTCTCTCCCCCTGTGTGTGTGTGTGTGTGTGTGAAAGTGAGAGAGAGACGGAAAACAACTCAAAATGGAAAGAAAATGATGAGGAAGGTGAAAGAGAATGGAGGCTAAAAGATTCAGTAAGACAAGACAAGAAAAAATAAATAAGTGGTGCCAGACACAACAAACCTCTCCCTACAGCAGTTGTTTTATTGTTTTTAAATACTGAATCGATACTGCCATTTAGTGTCAGAACGGTACACAATTAAAGTCCAGGGTAATGATGCAAATGTTTTCAAGTTACACCCTTTGAAAATCCGTGATCTTGCGTATGACCTTTCAGGGTCACTCAGGGTCAAAGGTCAGGGTGCCACATAAAAGCCCATATGAGATTGCCTACATCTTGATAATGGTAAATATCTGTCTTCAAGGAGTTTCGAGTTATAGCCCCCTGAATATCCGTGACCTTGATTTTAACCTTTCAGTGTCACTTATGGTCACCTGTAGTGGTACCTTTATGTTGATCATAGGAAATATCTGTCTTCAACGACTTTGTACTTATAGCCTCCTAAAAATCCGTGACCCTGAGTTTGACCTTTCAGGGTCAATCAAGGTCGACGGTGTTGGTGCCAAATGAAATGCCATGTTTCGAGTTCCTGTATGTTCACAATAGTAAATATCTCTTATCTTCAACCGGTTTCAAGTTATAGCCCACTGAAAATCCGTGACCATGATTTTGACCTTTCATGGTCACTCAGTTCCCTCCAAAATTTAATCATTTTCTTTTGGGACTAGTGCCCACATATCCTGAAAGTTTCATGTAATTTCATTAAGTCTTCTTCCCCTAGTGTTGCCAACAACCAAAGAAACTCGACCAAAAACAAGACCTAGCTGAGTCCGTCTGGGTGAGGTAATGAGAAAACAAAGAGGCAAGAGAAGAGGAGGTGGGGGTAGAGAAAGAGAAGAGCAAGGGAGAGAAGATAAAAGAGAAATTGGAAAGCATGAAATAGAAATGAGAGAAACAGATAGAGGGAGGAAGAGGAATAGTGGTGGGAAAGAAAAGAGTTAAAGACAAAACGAAGAGGAAAGAAAGAAAAAGATGGAAAAGAAGGACGGATAAGAAAGGGAGAGAAGAAAATGGCGAGAAGTAAAAAAAGTGAAAAAAATGAGGGGGGGAAATGAGGAACAAGATAAAGGGATGAAAAATAACGAAATACGGAGAACAAGAGAAAGAGTAGTAGCAAAGGGAGACACACAGACAGACAGTCACACAAGAGAGAAAGGAAGAAAGAGGGGAGAGCAAGGGAGCAGTAAGCCAACATAAAGTGGATTAAGGGAAGGTAACTTGTCCAAGATTATCACGACTCTGTTGCCCATAAGTGGCCTCTCTCTCTCTCTCTCTCTCTCTCTCTCTCTCTCTCTCTCTCTCTCTCTCTCTCTCTCTCTCTCTCTCTCTCTCTCTCTCTCTCTCTCTCGGGGCCTCCTCGTTCCCTACCTTTTATCCTGATTCCTTCCCTCTCCTTTACCCTCTTCTCTCTTCCTCCTCCTTCGTCTAATTTACTCCCCTTACCTCTTCCTCTCCCTGGCTCCTCCACCCCCCACAGTGAACTAAATCATTGTTAGTGCTTGCTGTCCACTGGGATGGCAAGAAGAGTGTGTCTGTCTCTCTCCCTTTCCCTTTTATTTCTTATTTTTGTCTCTCTCCGTTCATCTGTCTTTCTCTGTCTCTTTCTCTCTTCTCTCCATCCTAGTTTGTTTATCATACTGTCTGTCTCTGTGTTACCTGCTTCTTTCTGCTTGTATGCCAGTCCCTTTTTTCCCTCTTATTCCCTCTTTCTTTCTGCTTGGCTGTCTCTGTGGTTGTCCGGTTGATATTTTTGGTGTATCTGTGTTGCTTTAGGCAGAAAGAACGAACCCAAATCCTTAAATCCAGCAGAAATAGTTACTTGCACTGTGCCCGAAAGAATAACCAAATCAAGATAAGTTCCTTTCAAAATGCCAAGACGCACTGTCGGTGGTTTCAAAAGACTGGAAATCATGGCGGGATGAAAGACACAACGAGAAAGGTTGTAACGAGTAAAGATCTTGCAACATATCAGCAAAGAATATGAGTTAACTCTTGCATTAGGGGAATAAACGGAAAAAAATTGTGTGTGTGTGTGTGTGTGTGTGTGTGTGTGTGTGTGTGTGTGTGTGTGTGTGTGTGTGTGTGTGTGTGTAAAACATGTTCCCCGCATCGGCTGTAATATTTGTCTGGTTTATCTGTCTTTCTACGAGTATTAAATTCCTTATGATTATCTGTAATATAAAAAGTGACTATTTAGGACATGGATGCAGGTACATATTGCCAGGCTCCTATGACCCACTCTCAGCATAATAAAATCGTTTGGTATTACCTGTTGATGAGTTTTCTTGAGTATGAAGGGGATAATCGTACTAGTATTAACATTCAGACACGTATGACTTACAGCTGAGAGAGAGAGAGAAAGAGAGAGAGAGAGAGTCCCGAGCTTGGGATGTTTAATACAGGTCGATCTAGCCTTGGCAGTGAGTATTAAGAAAAAATATGCAGTGGAATTCGTACTGTGTGTTATCTTGTTAGTTTCCTTTTAACTCTGAAGGTATATACATCGGATTTGTGTCAGACACCTTTTTGTATCCATGTGTCAGTCGTGAACGCTGTTGCTTTTATCATCATTATCATCATCAACATCATCACAAAGATTACAGTATGCTCCTCGTCATAAAGTCGTCATTACCAAGTCTGTTTCTCCTTATCAGTACAGTCTTATACTGCTATTTTTCTTCTCGTCATCATCATCATCATCATCATCATCATCATCATCATCATCATTTTCATAATAATAATAATAATAATAATAATAATTATTATTATTATTATTATTATTATTATTATTATTATTACTACTACTACTACTTCAAAAACTACAATATTTCAAAGGTCTATATGG
>NC_137050.1:25955140-26195140 GCF_032717465.1 Coenobita brevimanus
CTCGGTCACTTCCTCCTCGCTCCCTCCCTCACTCCCACTCGCCCTCATCAGCAAGAGAGAGAGAGAGAGAGAGAGAGTGAATAGGGGAGCGTTTGAAGGGAAGGGATAGGATGAGACATCTCGAAACAGACAGACAGGTGAAGAAAGGAGAAAAACGAGGGCTGCAATGAAAGAGAGAGAGAGAGAGAGAGAGAGAGAGAGAGAGAGAGATATGCAGTGACAGGACTGAGAAAGAAAAAGTGGGACAAAAGAAGTTGCGTGACAAGATTGAGAGAGAAAGAACTGGGAAGAATGAGAGAGAATAGGAAGGATAGGAAGGAAAGGGAACAGGGAAGGAAAGAGAGGAGAGGAGGAGAAGGGGAAAATGGGAGAGAGGAGAGAAAGAGAGAATGGAGAGAGGATTGGAGGGAGAGAGAAAGTTAGGAAAAGATAGGGAAAGGCCACGTAAGGAAAGAAGACGAGAAAGAGGAAGAAGCTGGGAAGAAGAGGGAATGAGAGTGATGCGAGGAAGAGGAAAGGGCAAGAAAGAAGGAAAGGGCAAAAGAGAGAGGAGGGAGGACAGGGTACAGAGAAGAAAAGGGTAACAGAGTGAGAAAGTGACGATAGAAAATGAAAGAGCAGGAAGGGAGAGGGGGAAAATTAAGCTATGGACAGTAAGAAGGGTGAAGAATGGATAGACAAGGGGACTGGAGTACAGGTGTGGAAGGAGAGTGACAGATGACAAAATAAATAGACAGACAGGCAGAGAGAGAGAGAGAGAGAGAGAGAGAGAGAGAGAGGAGAAAGAGTTAGAATGACGAAAGTGTTTAGGGGAAAAGCCAATGAGAGGCTGAAAATAAAGATTAATAGAAGAAAAGAGAGCAGCGTTAAAGAGAAGGAAAATAAAGTGAAAAGAAAAAAGGAGAGACAAGGCAAGAAAAATAAAGACAGTACAAGAAGGTAGACGAAAGTGAGACGAGAGTTTCCGATTTAAGTAGAAAAGAGTAGGATAAGAAAGCTCACAAGGGGAGATATAAACACGGAAGGTAGTAGTAGTAGTTGTTGTAGTAGTAATAGTAGCAGGAGTAGTAGTTGTGGTAATAGTAATAGCAGTAATAGTTGTAGTACCAATCCCAAGTCCATCTGAAACGTGAATCTGATAGACTGAATGCTGAAGCTGCCTTCATCCTACAGTCCACCATCCTCCTTTAGAGGGACAGGGAGTTGAGGGATTTTTGCATAACTGGGCAGAGAGATTGCTCGACTATATTGATGCCACCTCATGAAGGCACCCTTTTCCATCACCAACATGGTAGGTAGATCAATTAGATTGGTACGAAGGGGAGCAAATAGTAACATTGCTAGTTGTCTAAGAAGATGATTATAGCCCTAGTAACTATTGTACAAATCATAAATGAGGATAATAAAGAGGAAGCCCCTCCCCATCCCCCTGCAGAAGCCATCAGAGAAAAAAAGGTGACAGGAACTACGATGCATGGAAATATCACAGAAGTAGTTGAATGGAAAACTATATATATATATTGCTGTATCGTAATGTGTTAAAAAAAAATCATAACTATGTTGCAGTGTTGCCGTATTCTCTTTGCTCGTGATAAGGTGAATAACAATATGTCAGATTTTCTAAAATTTAGCCATGCACTTGCATACCTGGAAGTCAGAAACTAGATATTAACGCAAGCGATTTATGTATGTTATTGCTTTCTCGCAGCTTACCACGCTTCTGGGAAATTTGTTTCATATGTTTAAAGCCGTGTTGAAGAAGAAATGCTTCCCGTTTAAATGAAAACCTTTGCCACTAATTCTGTAACATTACCTCAGCGAAGTTCGAGTGGTTTAAACTATCATTTTATTATGCTGTTAGAAAATTTCAGACATTTTGACCAGATTCTCTTGTAGTATGTACTTTGATGAGCTGACAGATTCAGCTCTTCTAAAAAGAATAAAAATCCTTTGATTTCTTCCTTAGTTTAGTATTACTTTTGTTATTTCCGTGTTATCTGCTTAATTTCTCCATACATTTGTTCCCACTCCACAGTTAGCCTTACTCAGCAAGGAGTAGATAACGAGTGCGATTTTTCGCCTTGGAGGAGGACGAGGTAGATGCGGAGGGGTTCTTGTTATAAGCATTGTAGAAAAAATATTCCGAGTAGTCTATGGCATCGTTACTGAAGTTGGTTTAGCGCTGACCACCGGGTGTGACTAAATCTGTACCTGCTGTTAGAGTCTCCTGGGCTGTTTTGCTGCGCTTTTCCAGTGTATTGGCCAAATTCGAACAACCACAATATTCTCTTATCCGAATTGGGATGCTCTGCCAATGAATCCAAGTAATTTGTTAACGTTGTTTACTTCCATTATGCACTGTCGACTTCCATGTAAATATCTGGTAACAATTATTCCTAACTTTTTTTTCCTTAGTTTCCAGTCTCACTTTGAGTATCAGTTATAGTGTAGGTAACGATTTCACTTTTACTCTCAATAATTAGAACTATCTGTTAAAATGCATTTACCAACAGATCTGTATAACTTCAACACAAAATATGCGTCAGCTGATGGCATTCTGCTTACAGCATTCATCCATTCTCATTCTTCCTCTTTAATTGCAACTTTTTATATATGGTCCTTAAGCCAGTTATCATTCCACCGTAACACATTCTCGCTAAAACCAGAGACTTAAGATTCTCAGGATGTCTTTTATGGGTTACTTTATCGAATGCTTTGTGAAAATGTACATAGATTACGTCGATGGATGGACTCGGAGAAAGGAAAGAGAAATAGATAACGAGAGGAGAAGGAAAAATGAGAGAGAGAGAGAGAGAGAGAGAGAGAGAGAGAGAGAGAGAGAGAGAGAGAGAGAGACGCAACACGACAGGAGTAACAAGAAAGACTACAAAAAAGGATGGAAAAGAAACAAGTGAAAGATTGATAGGACAGGGGCACATACACAGAGGACAAGGGAAAAACGATGACAGAGACACAATGAAAAAAAAAAAAAGGACTGAGATATGACAAAACAGAAAAGATTGAAGAAAGGAAAGAAATGAAAGCGATGAAAGCTAGAAAAAGAGGGAGAACGATAGAAGGACGAGTTAACAGAAAGAAGGGAAAACGCGAAGGAAGGAAGATGGAACATAACAAAGAACTAAAATCTAAAATACATATAAAGTCAGAAGAGAGAGGGGGGGGGGACCAGACAAGAGGATCTAAAAAGAATGTAAAAGAAGGAGACACCTAAAAAGAGCATAAAAGAAGTTGATAGGAACCCATGAGAGAGAGAGACAGACAGACAGAGACAGACAGACAGACACACAGACGGCCAGACAGACATACAGACAGTCAGATAAACAGAGAGAGACACATAGAAGAGAACAAACAAGAGAAAAAAAGAGAGAAAATGAGCCACCCAGACATCCAAGTAAAATTCCCCTAACAAGGTCCATTTGCATAAGGGCTGGATGGTGGAAAAGTGGAGCAAGAACAAAATAGAGAGAGAGAGAGAGAGAGAGAGATCCAAATAGACAACCCCTAACAAGCTTCATTTTGCATTAGGGCAGGATGGTGTAAAAGTGGAGTCTGATGCCTTTAAACAACGGGGAATCGCATCTCCTCGCTAGCGGGGTTGTGCCAGGAATATACCGCCCCCGCTGAGTGAGAGGGTGTTCATTTTCCCTTGCACATTATATATATATATCTTTCTCATATCAGCGTACTTGACATCAGTTAAGTACGAGAATAAATTAACCCTTTCAGTCTGGTGACGTGTTTTTTATATTTTTTGGCTGCCTCTTGACGATTTTTTTTTTTTTTTTTTTTTTTTTTTGTGGTGGAGTTACAAGCAGTCTCCATTAACCCCTCCAAAACCCGATTAATCCCCGTAATCTGACACCAAAAGTCTGAAGGTAGTAAGAATATAGCGTAAAATGCGTCCTCGGATTGAAGGGGTGTGGTGTAACAAGGAAAATAAGTCGCTGAGGAATAGGCAATATGAAGCTCCCTGAGTCCTCACCACGTAGCCGTCGTCACGTTCCCCAGTGGCCGAGTACCCCCTCATTGTCCACACTGATCTCTCGTTTTCTTTTCTTGCGGTGGGTATTAGCGCCATGATGGTTACGGTCTGCGTGCGTGCGTGCGTGATCTCCATCTCTTATTCATTTCTCTCCGTTCTCCTCCTACTTTTATTTCTCTCTCTTGTCTCTCCTGTTCCTCGTCACTTTCCTCCTTTCCATTCCATCTTTTTACCCTTCAGATACCTTTTGATTCTCTCTCTCTCTCTCTCTCTGTTTTCCTTTATAATCACTATCCGGAGGGACTGGAGGGTGCAGCGGAGACTTATGTTTTATCATCTTTTTCGCCTTACTTGTTACACTGTTTCAGATATCGATGCTGTAATGCTTGTCTATTTCTCTTTCAATATTATTGGGGTAGGTGCGGCTATCAAAGTTGTCCATTATCTTGTTTCTCCTCCAACGAGATCCATTTTCTTCCATCCTTTCCTTCTTTTATATATATCCCATTCCCCCCTCCCCCTTTTTTTTTCCATCCCTCTTGCTGTGTTTCCCCACCTTCACGCTGACCTTGACCTTAAACGCAACTCTCTCTCTCTCTCTCTCTCTCTCTCTTGATACCTACTTCGACCAAACCCCTTCGGATATACTTCAACCAAGATCCAAACCTCACTTAGCACTTCTTTACCAGTGACATCATACCTTGCTATCCCCAGACGATTTTATTCAGCTTTTAAATGGCCCTTGGTAGTGAAGGAATTAATGAAAAACCACTATGTTGAACCCACCCCCCCGCAAGTCGAAAAATCCCTCATAATCTGGATAAAATCATCTGAATTCAATAAGACTATATTAAAGAACAAGCACTTCATTTTAGTGGTGGGGTTTATTTCTGTAATGATGTGACGTCCTTTTTCTTGTAATTCTTAATATGTGTAAGAGATTTCATTAATCCTGGGAGAGGGTTTTGTAAGTGGAGAGATCAGATATAAAGCTGTATTTATCGTTTTATCTCTAAGAGGTCTCCTTGAAGCTTAACTGATTCGTCTGAAGGTAATAGTAAGACGAAGAAGAAATAATAAGTTACAATAATAATAATAATAATAATAATAATAGTAGTAGTAATAGTAGTAGTAGTAGTAGTAGTGTTAGCAGTAGTAGAAGTAGTAGTAGTAGTAGTAGTTAGTAGTAAATTGATATATAGTCATTGGATTCATGGCGTTAACATTCACTCATCCGCACTTCCTTCTTAACCTTCCATCTGTCGTTATTTTTTATTTTTATTTTTATTTTATTCCTTTCTCCTGATTATTTTATTCGGGTTAGGGTAGACTTTTTGCACTGGAGAAGACAGATACAACGTCCATATTTCCCTGCATTACCAAGGCTCTGTCCTGTGTTTGATAAAATCGTCTGGCAGAAACAAGAATGAAAAAAAAAAATGACGTGGCTTTAGTGCTTTACAGTCCTTTTCTCAGTTCTCGCTCTCTGTCTCTCTCTGATTTCCTTCATTCGTATTTCACTCGATTTTCTGGAGCTTTCTCGTCACTCCATGTCGATTCACAATTTTCATTTTCTGCAGATCTTTGTCTAAAACATCAACTTTTTTTTTTCTTTTCAGTTTTCTTTGCCAATTTTTGCAGTTTTTCGTCTGACAGTATTTCAGCTTTAATCCATTCAGTATCATGGCTTTTTATTGTAACCTAATCCTGTCATCTCTAGACGGCTTTATTTTGTATTAATCTTGTTCGCATCCATGTCCTCAGATAACTTCATTTCTGTTACTCTCTGTCTGTAATTTGTGCTTTTTATTTGTTTCGTTTGTAGGTAATTTTTGTATACTTTTCGTCATTTTTTCTCTGTCTCAGTCCATTCTACTTCTTAACTCCATCAGGACAATGACTTTTTTCAGGTAGTTCTTTCTGTCTGTTATTTTATTTATCGAAAGAAAGGACTCAATCTTCGTGTGTGTGTGTGTGTGTGTGTGTGTGTGTGTGTGTGTGTGTGTGTGTGTGTGTGTGTGTGTGTGTGCTTCGCTTCACACACGTTCATGTATTCTCATAATAATGCTTTTCTACTACTTTGCATCAATAATTATAGGTCGTGTCTGTTTATTCTTTTTCATTTCCTTCGCTCCGCTGCAAATCACATGACTGTACTTTTCTCTTTCACACTGTTTTAGTTATTAACCTTTCAGTACGATGTCATCTTGTTTTCAGTTTATTCATTCCACCTCCTGACGATTTTTCTGCTTTTCTCACAAATATACCTTCATATATTTTAGTCTCCCTTTTTTCCTAATTATATCTTATTTCTAATTTATTTCTGTTTTTCAAATCGCTTTTTGTCTTGTAATCGGATCTCTGCATTATTTCCTCATTATTTTTATCAGTGTATTATTGTTGCCTCCAGACGAATTATTTTCTCTGTGTACAGTGTTGGCTTTCTGTTATATTCATTTTTTTTTTTCATTTTCCGCTCGCCATACCATCAGACACCAGGATGAATGGTATTGATACGGGAACACCTCCAGACCAATGTCGTATACGTTTTGTTTAGTCTTCCCACCTCCAGACGACAATATGCAACTTAGGAAAGAAAAATCTGCTGCACGGAAGGGGTTAATGACTGTTCTATTTGCCTCCTCCGGTTTGAAGAGGCCCTCCTAGGCTGTACAAAATCGTCTGGAAATAGGAAGAATATAATAAAAAAAAAAAACGTCATCGGACTGAACGGGTTAAAGGCGACCTGGTTCTCTGACAGATCCTCCACCCAATCTTCAACCTCTTCCTTTAACGCCTCCAGTTCCATGACGTTTATTGTATTTGGTTATAACTGCCCCCTGATGATTATGTGAATCTTAGGAGGACACTGTAATAGTCCAAGGGTATATGAATGGTATATCCAGTCCCTTCAAAACGATAAGTCTGAAGGTAGCAAGCCTGAAATTTAAGTACATTATCCTAGTAGTATGGGTAATGAAATTGTCATTTTGTATGAAGAACAAGCATTGCAGTGAAAGTGTTAAGGAAAACTGTTCTCCCTCCATCACATGGAGAGATGTCCAGTAGAGCAGAATAGTGCTGGTGATAGTGCAAATAAAATAAATCGTTTAAGTGATAACTGGGCTACTACCCATGGTTAACAACTTGAGGAAAACGTTGTTGAACAATCAATGAAGTAGAGAGAGAGAGAGAGAGAGAGAGAGAGAATAAATAAAACAAAATGCAGAGGTTTAGTGTTCATTCAGAATATATATATATATATATATATATATATATATATATATATATATATATATATATATATATATATATATATATATGTATTTAAGTTTTAACCAGCAGGGAAAATATCAAGGGTATAAAAAACTGTCCCTGCCATGAATTTACCTTTTAATCCTCTTTCAGTACGATGAGGTTTTATTAGTTTGTTCTGGCTATGCAGGGATTGGATTCTTTTTCATCTGAAAACATATTTCATTCAGCGCAGGAGGAACCGGAATTGGTATGCATTATTTTCTGCCTATAGTACACATCGTTTTGAAAGTTTTTTTTGTTTTTTTGTTTTTCCTGCGTTTTCTCATTTTTTTCTTACAGGTAGTGAAGTTCGTGCTTTATATCCTCTGTTTTGTATTCTCTCCTCCTCCCGATTTCTTCTACATTATTCACTACTTTTTTTATTCTATAAGTCTCATTCTTTACGCTTCTGCTCTTTTTTTTTTTTTTTTTAATTCTCAGATCCGTACTTCATTTCCAGTTCGTAATTTTTTTCTGTATCTTATAAAATTCACTCTACCTCCATTTCCCCGTTCCCATCAAAACAGTCTTTCCTATCATACCAACATTCCACTACATCATTACTTTTTTTTTGCGTCCCCTTCACCTTCTTCCTGTCTCTTTCCCTCTCTCTCCCTCTCATCACCTTCTCCCTCCCTCTTTCATTCTCTATCCACCTCTCCCTCTTCGTCTTCTCCTTCTCCCGCTCCCTGTTCCTCGGTGCACCATTTCCTTTTTTCATCCTTTTCCATCTTTTCTTCATCATTTATTTTTCTTGGCCATACCATTTCACACCTCTCGCCTTCCACGGTCTCCTGTCTTTATTTCTGTCTAAGCCCTGTTCTTCATTCTTGACTCTTTCTTCCTTCTTTCTTCCTTAATATTTTATTTTAATATTTTCGTTTTCGTACTGTATAGTTTTATGTCTCCCATTCTGCCATCTGTCTGTAATCAAGACATTTCTCTCTCTCTCTCTCTCTCTGTCTCTCTCTCTCTCTCTCTCTCTCTCTCTCTGCCATTCTTGCTGCTTCATTCCCACTTTTCACTAGCACCATTTTCAGGTTCTCATTTTTCTTGCTTTTTACGCCTTTCTTTCGTCTGTGGCTTTATTCCTGCCTTTCTCCCCCTCTCTTTCCTAACATTTTTTTTATTTACTCTTTATGCTTCACCCACTTTCTTGCTCGATGCATTTCACATTTTTCTTCTCTCAGTTTTCCTGCCTATTTTTTCCCCCACTTCATTTCACATCACCCACTTATCTTTTACCTTTTTTTTTTTTTTTTTTAACCCGGGTTTAGTGGTTACAACGCCCCTGTCGGAGTGGTGGCCAATTTTCGATCATGTAGTGCTATCTAGAGGAGTAAGCTGGTCATTTACCCTTGAAAAATGTATATGACTACGATGACAGCCTCAGGATCCTGCTCTCTGATGGGATAGTATGTGATTGCCTCTTACCTTATTTCTACTGTCTTTGTTCAATTTTCTTTGCATCTATTGACAATTCCTAATTTTTCTTTTTTTCTTGTATCTTTATTTCTACAAGTATATTTTCTGTTACATTACCTCTTCGTTATCTTACCAATATTTTCCTCTCCAATTTTTTCCTCGGCTTCAATGTTACTTATTACCTTTATTAACACTTAGGCTCCTATGACCCACTCAGGTGAAAGGACTTAACTGGAATTAGCTATAATAAAAAACTAGAGTTGTTTCGACTGAGATGAGTTAGCTTACGAGTACTGATATCGTAAGCCTCCCGTAACTCGTTCTCATATGAATGGAATTGTTGTCTGGCATTAGCTGAAACAGAACACTAGAATTATCCCGAAAATATAAAATGTACAATCCTGGCGTTATCGGGATTGTATTGAATTTTCGTGTATATGTTTATAATTTTTTGCCCTTGGTCTCCTCTGCCTGCTTTAGTTCTTTTCTTTTTCCACCAGCCTTATCTTACCAACGACACTTTTTTGTCCGTGTTTTTATTAATTTGTCACTGTTTTTTCCTTCTTGGCATCCGCCCAATCATTCTTCAAATTATCCTCATAATATTTCTAACTTTTCTCTTCTGTAATTATTTCGCATTTCCTTCTCTGTATATTTTTCATTCCCTCTTCGTAATTCTTTAATTCTACTTTTTTCAAATTTTCTATTTTGTTTTTGCCACTTCCTTGGTTTCTGTGTTTATGCTGACCAGCTGTTAATAGTTGTCTTTCTGTTTCATAAACCCTCTCCAGTGTGTGTGTGTGTGTGTGTGTGTGTGTGTGTGTGTGTGTGTGTGTGTGTGTGTGTGTGTGTGTGTGTGTGTGCGTGTGTTTTCTTATACCGCTTTCTCCTTTTACCACTAGTGCCGCGTGTATTTTTTGTTTTGTATTTATTTCTTCCTGTGTTCATCATATTTACCATTACCTCTTCCATCCCCTGCTTTTTTTCTCTTTCTTTTTTATTCTGCTTTTTCTGTTCCAGTTCTCAGTTCCTTCCCAAGCTTAAAACCATTGTTCCATTTTCTTGTATTATTATTATTTCCATTTATCCTCTAGTCCTTATATATATATACAGTATATATATATATATATATATATATATATATATATATATATATATATATATATATATATATATATATATATTCTTCATCCTTCGTCAGTAATCTCTCATTTTCATCATTTACTGTTATAGTTTGCATTATTTTTGTCCCATTTGTTTCCTTGTTTCGCTTTCTTTCGTTAATTCTTTGCATCGTCTTTTCTTCGCCAATAGCACATTTTGCCTTCGTTTTCCTTCTGTTGCCTATTTCTTACTCAATTTTTTTGTATTCATATTACTTTTCCTTTCATCTCTCCTGCATTTGAATTCCTTCAGCTAGAGAAGTTCTTCTTTAATAACCCCAGAAAATTTCATTCAATTGTGGAAGGATTTCGGGTAGTAAAGGAGTGAATAAAGGCAGTCTCCAACTCCTCTTCTTCGAGAACTCACTCTTTAACTGAATGAAATCAGAATGTACCAAGAAAAACAATATGTCCTCTGTCTGAAGAGGTAACTTTTTTCCACTGATGTTTCTTTCTTCTCCCAACTGTGTTATTTTTTCTATCCCTTTCCTTTTTTGGATTTTTTTCCGGCAATACTGCAACTTCATTTTTTGTCAGTTCCTGTTTTTTTTTTTTTTTTTAGATATTTGCTCATTTTTATAGTTTTATTCTTCATCCCCATTTCATTAACCATTTTCTTACACTTCTAATTTACTTCTCTCTTTATCTGTGTTTTTTTCTTTCTTATTTTCTTCATTTCTTTCATAATCCCATCTTCTTTCTCCACCAGTGTCACCTCATGATTTTTGTTGTTTCCTGTTTTTGTTTATACCTTTTGACGTATCTTATTTTTACTTTCTCCTTTACTTCCTTCTCTTAGTTTTCATTATTTTCCTTTATGACTTTCATCTTTCTTTGCTTTTGAATTTTATGCTGTCTCTCTTTCTTCCCCTTTTATCCACATTGCACTTCCTCTACCATCCATTCCTTTAATTAACTTTTCTTTTCTCTGTTATCTGCTTTAATTATATTTTTCCTCTGCGTTCTTGTTCTGATTTTGTTTTTTCTTATTTCAGTTTTCCTATTCTTTCCATAATGTTTACTCCTTCCCTTGGTTCGCATTTCTCTTTACAATTAGTCTTTTCGTTTATTTTCCCCTTTCCTTTTAAAATTTTGTTCCTCTTTCTCTCTTTGTAGGGGCTATTTTATGATTTAATACCTTCCATTGTTATAATTTATCGTCTCCTTTCACCATCCATTACTTTAATCTGCTTTTATTTTATTTCATCACTATTTCTTCCCTTACTATCATTTTTCTTTTTTTTTTTCTTTTTTTTGGGGGGTAGTTCCTTCTTCCTTCACCAATGCTGCTTTTATGTTTTTGTTAATTTTAACTTTCTTTCTTTAACCCTTGTTCATTTAAATCATCTCTCTTTTTTCATTTTCATATTGACATTTACAGTTTTTTTTTTTTGTCTTTCTTTTTTCTCCACTTTCTTATTTTCTTTTACCATTTCCTTCTTCCTCTGCAGCGCCACTCCTTGCCGTCTTTACCCTCCACTTTATCCCCCTACTTTGCTGGCTTTCTTGTTTCTCTCTGATTTACTCCCTCGCTCGGCCCTCTCTGCTCCTTCCCCTTTTACCTCTACGACACTTTTCATGCCTCCCTTCCTCCCTCATCCCCCCCCCCACACACACTTCCCTCTCTTCTTTACTTCCCTTCCCTCCCTCCCTCCCTCCTTCTTTTTCTCTCCTTGATTCCCTGCCTACCTCATCCCTTCACCCCCTCCCTGTTTCATGTCTCCTTCCCTTTCCGCCCCACTTTCTTCCCTCTCCCCATTCCTCTGCTTCACCCTTCCTTCTCTCCCTGCCTCACCTTCCCATCTCTCCGTATCTTACCTCCCCTTCCCTCCCTTCCCCCTTTCTCTTTCCCCGTTCCTTCCCTTCCCTCCTTCCTTTCTGCCTCTTCTCTCCTCCCTTCCCCCCTTCCTCTCTCCCCCATTCTGCCTCTGCCCTGTCTGTAGCTTCCCTGTCTCTTTTCCTCTCTCCCTCATGACTCACACACTCATCTTTCTTTACCTCAACCTCCTCCATTACTCCCTGTCTCTCTCCCTTTCTCCCTTTTGGCATCTCCTTCTACTTTCTTCCTACTGTCTTTCCACCCAATCTTACTGCTTGTACTCCCTCTCTCTGCAGTAGGTTTCTTGTATTTCTCTCTCTCTCTCTCTCTCTCTCTCTCTCTCTCCTTCCGTGTCCTTCTGCACTTAGTGTTTCCTTTTAATACTCCTTCCTTCTCTCTTCCCCTTTTCTCTCTTCCACCTCCTTTCCTTCCACGTCTCTCTCTCTCTCTCTCTCTCTCCCCCTCCTTCCCCTACTTCTCTGCCTCCCCTCGGCTTCTCCTTCCTCCCTCCTCGTCCCCTCCTCCCTGCTCCATTCCTCACTTGTCTCCCCTCCTCCCCTCACTCCTACCCCTACCCCTTCCACTCCCGTGCCCTCCATTCTGACTGCGTCCACTAAGTTTGCTTTTTCACGCTTCCTCTGTGCTTGTCTGTGTGCCATTTTCTTTCTCGCTTTTTTCCTTCTCTCTCTCCTTTAGGCACTTTCATTCTTTCTTTTCTTTCTTCCGTCATTATTACTGTTTTTTTTTTCTATTTCTTCTTCTGTTCCTTCATTTTCTTTTCTTGTTTCCGTCTTTCTTCTTTCTTCCTCGTTATCTTCTTTCCTTTTTTTCTTTATTTCTTCTTCCTTTTCTTCTTCTGTGTCCCCCTCTTCTTCTCCTACTGCTTCTCTCCTCCCTTTTCCACCTTTTTGATTGTTTTCCTTCTCCTTTCTTCCTCTCTTCCCTTTTCTCTCCTTCTTGCATCTTTATTTTATCTTGTGCTATTCCATTTTTATTTTGTACCTTATGTTTTTCTTATATTTCTACCGCTTCCCTCCGTATTTAATTCTTTTCTTTTACCTCTTTTAATTTCATCCCTCTCTCCTTTCCCCCTTTCCAGTTCGCATCTTTTATTCTTCCGTGATTTTTCTTTCCGACAAGGAGAGTATGTTTTCTCCCCTGCTTGTTTGTTTGATGTCTGTTTGCAGGATTACTCAAAAACTCAGAGTGATTTGGACCAAATTTGGTGGGTTGATAGCCCATGTCCTAGGGAATAATCGATTAACTTTTAGGATCGATCTGGTTCCTATGACAGATTCTGGATCCGGAAAACACTTTCTGCGAAACCCTAGTCAATGGTGAGAAAGCCTAACCCATTATGAAGAGTGGTTTGGAGCTTACGTTGCCATTGTCGGAGAGATGCTCTCCACTGAGTATGCCTCTAGTCTATTCCGTTCTTGCAGTTCACAAAGGGAAAATTGTGTGTGTGTGTGTGTGTGTGTGTGTGTGTGTGTGTGTGTGTGTGTGTGTGTTTCTGTTTCTTCACGGTGTTTACATTCTTGTTCTTTTTATCAGCGGTAAATGCCACGCACCCTCAAGTCTTTACACCTGGATCGATCATTCTGACGCTTTCCTTGTCTATCCCAGAGCCTGATACCTCGAGACACTTTTACAGTTTTTCGATTTATTATTTTAAAATTATTTTGTAACTTAAAATAAAATGGACCGTAAGGCATAAAATGTCGGTCGCAGATCCCCAAGACGCCATAACCACCATGCCATTAAAGACACATTTTCTGTTTGGCTTCCTTTGTAATTATGGTACGTTGCGAGTTGTATTCGACCGTGCCCTCTAGTACCTTTGCTGAAGAGGGGTACTGTACCAGAAAAAAGCTTCGGGATAAGTCGTGCCTTTACACTCATATGTTCCATCTCTAAAAGGGGTTTTTTGTCTGTCACATAGTTAATGTATGTATATAAATATATATATATATATATATATATATATATATATATATATAGAGAGAGAGAGAGAGAGAGAGAGAGAGAGAGAGGGGTCCGTATATATACTGTATATCATCATCATGATCATCAGCCGTTTGAGTATCCACTGCAGGACCGGCCTATCTTGACCGAAGTCTGGACAATATAGCCAATTTATCTCTACAAAGTGGCTTAGGCTGTCTAGTAGAGATTGTATGTAGGGTGAGAAGTGCTTGTAATTGTGTTGTTGGAGGGGCTTTGGATGTGTGTGCAGTCTGTGAACCAAGTGTAATCGGCCCGCGCAAGCCGACTAGGTGCAAGCATACTTTATAGTAAGCGACAATGGTTCAACCACAGCACCCCTTGTGTCCGCCAGTGCATTACGTGGCCGGGTGAACACTCCCAAAGTTTATTACCCTGCGGGGCGCGAACCCTTGTTCACCCGTGTACGAAACCCACACTCTACCACTGTACCACAGAGGCTCCGTGTATATATATATATATATATATATATATATATATATATATATATATATATATATATATATATATATATATATGGAAAAGTGCATTTTTTCCTGAGATTCTTTCTTCCAGACTCTTCATCTTTACTCCATTCCTTTATTTCCTCTGCAAGTCACTGCAAGCTTTGCACAACTGTTCCATGGCCCAATTGCCCCAGATATCTTTTTCATTTTTTAGGCGCCTTAAGTGGACTTGTGAAACCAATATTTATTCAGGCATTTTAAAGGTATTTATGGAGCCAAACTTCGGACTCAAATTTTGAGACTGTTTTTGTAACTTCATTAATCATCGTGGTAATCTGCAGACAAGCATGTCAGTGTAATAAAACTGTATGGAAACACTATTACATTCACCTAGGCTTTGTTGGCAGTCTTTTTGCAAGATTTATTTTCTTCGTTCGTTTATTCCAGTGTAAGCCTTGTTGACAATACTCCCTTTGGCGATTTGTTTTCATGATACACCGTAATAATTTCTTTTATCCGATGCCCATCATTTTGTTATCGACGTGAATTGCATGAGTAATATACCAGTGGATTTTGACACCTATCAGTATAATGACATTTCTATATTACTCTTATTATCTCCAGACGACTTTATTCTGGTTGGAGAAGAGCTTTCTAACTTTTGGAAATAGATATACCTGTAATCAGCCTCTTCACTTCTATAGCTGAACAATAGTCTAGATTAAAATCGTCCACTGGTAGTCTGGTAAGAAGCAGAGACGTTATTTTGGCGAAGAGGTTAACGTTTGAAATGGAAGTAAGCTATAGTTCTTTCGCTTTAACTTGACCAAGATATTCGTCCTTGTGGAGCTATTTACCTTACTGCAGCTCAGTGGCAGAAAAGGACAGGTTCCGGCTTTACATTCTTCCCATAACACCTTCTCATGACAAGCATCATATTCTGCTATAGTGGTAATCTGTTTTTACTGCTTAGCACTGAATATGGAGACATGGCAATTTTAGGCCAATGAAATGTAAAAAGAATATAGTGCGGAAGAGATATTGGGGACCCCTATAATTCTCGGTGGCTTATGAGACTTTCTAGTACCTCTTCAGTACCTAGAGGAGGTAAAAAAAAATCACCACAGACTCAAAGGCCCAAGTTACGGAGTTGAGCACCGTGGCAAAGCACCTCATGACTTCTTTTCCCACCTATCTCTTTCCCTTTCCCATTACCTTTACCTTTTCGTTGCCGGTATAGCATCCATACTATACAATATTGCACTCGTTTGTAATATATATGTTTTTAAAATCAACCTAATTTGGATAAATAGTAAGCCAAAAATGACAAGTAAAGAAATAAACTGGTAATGAAGAGGAGCTTTGGAACCTTCTGAGGTGGCGACAGTATTACCCCATGTAAGCTTAACTTTCCATTTTAATAAGCTCCTTTCTTTATTGGTATTTTCTTCTTCCTCCAACTTTGGTCTTTCTTCCTTTGTCAGTATCCTTTTTAGTGCCATTTTTTGCTCGTCCTTTCAATCTTATTTGCGTTAGTAATCTTTTGTTATTCCTTCCGTATCACATCATCCTGCCATCGATCTATACTGTTATTATCATCAGTTCTTATCCTTTTCTCTTCATATTCCTTCTTCCCTTAATTTCTTCCTCCTTTCTCGTCTCTTTCACCCCCCTTTCTTTATCCATCTTTCGCTTCCGTTCTACTTTTATTTATCATTTCTTGTTCAGTTGTTCTCTTTTTATCGCTTCTTCCTTTCACTCTCTTCCTCCTGTATTTTCATTTCTTCCACATTTCTTCACTTCTCATCTCCTCCTGTATTACCTCTTCTCCCCTCCCAATCTCTCCCCCTTTCTTTCTCATCTCTTCCTCTTTTCTTTCTTCTCTCCTCTCATTTCTTCTCTTCATCTTTTCTTCTCTCTCCTCTCCGCCAATTTTCTGTTTTATCCTTTCCTTCTTCTTCCCTTCTCTATTCTCGTCTCTTCGTTCTTTCCTCCCAGTCTAATCTTCTTTCAGTCTTTTCGTCCTTTCTTCTTTCCTTCTCTCCTCCTTACATCTTTTTCTCCAAGCCCTCCTTCTATTCCATTTTTCCTTCATTTAATTTCTCCATCTTTTCCATCTCTTCTTTTTTTTTAGCGTCTTTTCTTTGCTTCTTCCCTCCTTCCTTCATTCCTTCCTGCCTTCCTTCAGTCCTTACTCCCAGCTTTCCATCTTTTCTTCCCTCCCTCCTTCCATTCCTCCTTCCTTCCTTCCTTCCTTCCTTCCTTTTCCTTGCCTCCATGCTCCCTGTGAAGTAATTACTAGACTGATAATGGAATGCATGAGAGCTGCGTCCTTCATTACTCCCCCATTGTAATTATTGGATATTTTATAATAATGCACCCCTCCCTCCCCCTCCTTCTTCCCTCCCCCTCTTTCCTCCTTCACCTACTTCTTCCCTCTCCCCTTCTCTTTTCCACTCCTTCTTTCCTCCCTCTCCTACTTCTTCCCTCTCCCCTTCCCTTTCTCCCTCCTTCTCTCTCTCCCTCTTTTCTCCTTCTACTTTTTCCCTCTTCCCTTTCCCTTCCTCCTCCTCGTCTCTCTCTCTCTCTCTCTCTCTCTCTCTCTCTCTCTCTCTCTCTCTCTCTCTCTCGTTTCCCTGTCCCTCTCCCCCTCCCTGTCTCCCTCTTTCCTTTCCGCTTTCTTGCCGCCTACCCCATTCCCTTCCTTGCCCTCTACCCCTTCCCCGAGCCCTCATATTACCTCCCCTCCCCCCATTCACCCTCCTCCTCCTCCTCCCCCCCAGCATCCCTCCATTCCCCAACACCCTTTCTCCCCCTCCCTCACTCTTTTTTCCCCTCCTTGTCCCCCTCTCCCTCCTTCTCCTCACTCGCTACAATGGCTCCCAAGGATTTTCAGAATTATAGTCTCATTAACCCATTCACTACGAAGGGGTGCTTCTCTAAGTTGAATGAAAATCGTCTGGCTGTGACAAGGATAAATTTTAAAGGATACTGTGGTAGTGAAGAGATCAATGGAGAGTGTGGAAGGGCTTAGTGTTGAGAGGCCTCTCCCTAGCTGAATGAAAATCGTATAGCATTATCGAAAAAAAAAAAAATAGTACAATGATGTGATTTTTTTTTCTCATTTTACTTTCCTTTTTCTGGACGGTTTTGTCAGTATATATTGTAGAGACATTTTGAGCTGGGGGGGGGGAGTTAGTTACAGCCTTCATATAAACTACTCCACTAGGGGGCTTTCCAAAACTGAATTTAATCGTCTGGAGGCAGCAGGGATAAAATAACAAATCGACTAACTGAAAGGGTTACAGAATTTTCATACTGAAGGGGTTAATGGGCACTCTTACCCCTTCACCTCGAGACGTCTCACCCCAGTTGAAGAAAATCGTAAGGCGGTAGAAAGAGAAAGGTATAATAATTAAGATAAACGTCAACATATTGAAGGGGTTAAATGCTTCACTCAGGTGATTTACATTTTGTCTTTAATATCACAAGACGACCTTTTTTTTTTTTTTTCTTAGTAAACTCCATCTCCCACAGAATGGGTTAAGAAAGAGCACGTCTGATCTATCTAGCCCAAAAACCATCTCTTTTAACCTAAATTAAAACATCAGTATGTAGTATGAAAAAAAGAAAAGAAAAATACATCAACGCACTGAAGGGGCAAATGATCACTACGTTTAATCCGTTTACTACAGAAATTTTCCCCATATTTGAAGGGAAAAAATCGTGTTATCAGAAAGAAAATAATAAATAAAAGTCATCATAAGAAAGGGGTTAAAAATCACCAGGGGCATGACGACCCTCAAAAAATTACTCGAAGCACAAAGTTTCCTTGGATGTGAGGAAATTTAGAGGCTGAGAGAGAGAGAGAGAGATAGAGAGAGAGAGAGCATTTTTACCTCCCTGGCCTTCTAATATTTTGGTGGGTCTTTTTTCTCTCTTATTATTTTCTTTCTGTCTGGCAGCACGCAGACTTCTAAGACTTTTTTCCTTTTTCTCCCGCCTGGCGTGCTTCATGGTTTTCCTGTTTTTAGCTTTACGTAATTTTTCCTTCACTGGCCATTGTCCTCTGAATTTGTTGTGTGTTTAATGGGGAACAGATCTTTGTCTTTTTTTTTTTTTTTTTTTTTTTTTTGTCTCCTCATCCCCTGGCGATTTTATTCTTCTTTGGATAGACAGTTCGAATGATAGGGGTCGGACGGAGGCCTAATAAATCCCTTCAGGACGAGGGGCCCTTCCTAAATAAAATGAAGAAGTTTGACAGCAGCACGAAAAAATGAAAAGAACTTCACCCGAAATTAAGGGTTAAGTTTAGAGCTTTTCTTTCGGATGGTGCTGTTTTTTTATTTTCTTTCATTCTTTCTCTTTCACTCACAGTCTCTCTCTTTTTCTCTCTCACATTCTTTCTTTTTTTTTCTTTCTTTTTTTTTAGATGATTGTTCTTGTCGGGCCATTAGCTGTGGAATTTGCGGGGTATTTGTCTCTCTTCTCCTTCCATTCCTCCTTGCCTTCCTTTTCTTCCTCACATTTTCTCCCTCCTTTTCTCTTCTCTTGATGTATTTTGTATTTCTCTCATCTGACGTGGCTCCCCTACTTATTATTATTGTCTTTTATGCAGCATGATTTATAAATAGATAGGTGGACACATATAGACAGACATACATAGGTAGATTGATTGATAGATAGAGAGATAAACAGATAAATGTGTATGTATGTATGTACTGTATGTATGTATATGTATGTAAGTATCTGCTTGGTTGTCATAGTCAGATCATTAGTAGTGAAATTTTTCGGGTTTTTTTATTTAGATTTTTTGCTGATTTGTTTTTCCCTTATACTTTCGTTATATTTTTGTTTTGCAGTATTTTCCTTCGTCAGTGATTATTTTTATTTTCTTTTATTATTCTTTTAGTTCATACACATTGATGAAGATTCCTTTACTGGGCATAATTTTTAATTGCTACGTTTTCCTCTTACCTGTTTTTTTATCCGTTCCCTGTCTCTGTTTTTGTGTGGTTTCCTTCTTCCTCATAGCCTATCGTGTTTTGTCCTCTTTATGTACACTGGTTTATGCTCCTTTCTCTTTCTTTGCTGCGTTTCTTGTGCCCACTGAACTGTTTATCGATTTTCTTCTGAAGTTTATTTTTTTCCTTACTCAGTGTTTTTTTTGCTTTCTTCCGTTCTTATCTCCTCTCCTTTATAAATGTTCGTATTCTTATGCTATTTCTCTCTCTCTCTCTCTCTCTCTCTCTCTCTCTCTCTCTCCCCCTTTATCGGCCTGTCTGTGTCTGTGCTTCTTTACGACCCCTTTTTGTCCTCCTCCTTCCTTTCCCCGTCTCCTCATCTCTCCCTTCCTACTGCCCCCTTGTGACAGTAACTAGACAGGTGTTGCTTCTGTATGCGTCCCTTCCTGAATACATTTGCCCTCCGAAGTGGCAGAGGGAGGTGGAGGCAGGAATGTTGGGTTACTGAAGAAGCTGGGTTTATTTGTGTGTGTGTCTCTGTTAACTGGATTTCTCGTTTAGTTACTGGAGAAAAGGAAAGGCTTTGGAACAACTCCACCCACACCCAAACCCACACCCTCGTTCTGAACACCCACGCAACCCAACACCTCATAGCATCATACCTCATACTGCCACATTCTTACTGCCTCCTGCACCACATCTTTTCCCCCATACCTTTGTATGTCCCTACCCTTCACCGACGCTTTCACAATGCCATAGATCAGTTCTGCACACCCCACACCCCATATCCACAGCTCACACCTCCAAATTCAGACCTTTAGAGCCTACAACCCCACACATTATACCTCGTTATCCCACACTTCATAATCTGCGCTCTTCCAACGCCACACCTCGCAGCCTTACATTTCAGTACCTCACAGCTCATCGCCCACACCCTCACAACCCCACAATCACATAATACCACAATCACACAACCCCATAATCACGCAACCCCACAATCACACTGTACACCCCCACATCCCACACCTACGATCCCGCACATCACACCCAACATCTCCAAATATCCCTACACACTACACACACACACACACCACAAATTATTATCCCCACATTCCTTACACAACATCCTCACACATTACAGCTCCTCACCCCACACTCAGAATTCCCCAAACCCTTCCAATCCTCTTCCAACTTTGGCCCATCCCTCAGTGTCTCACCCTCTCCCCTGTATCACATCCATTCGTAGCCTCCTCCTCACATTCTCTTCACCCACCCATACTAGTTTGTTATTTCTCCCCGTCCACCCTCTCGACCCAACCCTCCCGTTTATACCGCATCTGGTGGCCCCATACTCTGCCTCCACCCTTTCGGTGTGTTTCTCATTAGGTCCTCCTGTTGCCTTAATATTTCCCCTCCTGACTCCCTGGTTCATCGCCCCTTCCCTCTCTGTTGCATCCCAATTAGTAGTTCTCATCCCACACTTCGTCTTAATCATTCCCAATCGGATCGTTTCTGTCAGGGCTTTTCATCAGTTTCATATCCCCCTTTTTTTTTACCCCCTTTGATTTCGCGTTTTTACCATCCGTCCCCCGTTTCCATCACTGAAGTTTCGTCTCTTTCATTTTTACTTTCCCATCCGTCCCATTTTTCCATCACTGAAGTTTCAATCCCTTTCGTTTCCCCTTACGTATCTATCACTCATTTCCACAGCTGACTTCTCCAACACATTTTCCTGTTCTCACCCGTCGTCTGTTTCTTTCACTGAAATTTTCCTACTCAAAGAAAAGTGTATTTGCCCTTTTTTGCGATACCATCCGGTCCCGTTCCTTTGTTGCGCTCAAAACACTAAATTGGAAAAGTCTACGGTAACAGGCAGCCATATTTCACTTACTCGCAGCCGAGTGATCTGCACGGATTTTTTTTATTGGCGTGTGTGTGTGTGTGTGTGTGTGTGTGTGTGTGTGTGTGTGTGTGTGCTTAACAGAAAATACTTTACTGATATTTTTAAGGGCATTTATTTGACGAGTACGGTTTTATGAATTATCTCTCCTTTTTAAAATATAGGAGAATCAAGGAACGGCCCAGTCATTCAGTCACAGCCTAATGATTTTCACACACTAGGTGCTCCACTCCAGCACAGCCTCATATGGTACCGCGTCTGTCTGGTATCTGTTGTTGCGTGGATATATAAACGAGTTCTCTTAATCAGCCAGCCATGTGAATCGGAGGAAAAGACGAATGAGCAAATAGTAGGTCAACAAGAAATCCAACACATAAGCAGAACGAACACACACACACACACACACACACACACACACACACACACACACACACGTAATACCACTACTACTTCCCCGTTAATTGTGTCATAATGTACCACTCTTCCGTCGCAAATTAATCCAGCCTCGTGCATTATGTATCTAATTATAAAATGTTCCACAAAGCCCAAAAAAAGAGAGAGGAGGGACCCGGGGGGTAATGGGGGGGCTGGGGGTAACGGGGGTGGCAAGGGGGGAGGGAAATTAATGCCTGATTCCCCCGCCCAGAGAGGCACTCGTCATTATCCTAAGTGACTGTGATTATAGACAAAAAGGAAATCATGGGAACAAATATATTTTTTCCCCTCCCTCATTTTTCCTTTTTTTTTTCCCTGAGGCGGCTGGCTGGTGGGTGGTACAGGTGGTGGTGGTGGGCCCCCGTCATCTGAACCAGGCTGCCGGCTCCGATTATTATGATGAGGCAGGGTGGGGTAGGCAGGGAAGAGGGGGAGGGATCGAGGGAGGCAGGGGGGAGAGAGAGGGATCGAGGGAGGCAGGGGGGAGAGGGAGAGATCGAGGGAGGCAAGGGGAGATAGCAAGGGAGCAAGGCAGGGAAAGATTGGAAAGGAGGTAAAGACGGATGAAGGGAGGCAGGGTGAGGTAAGGAGGTAGGTGAAGGAGAGACCAAGGGAGGCAGAGTGGAATCAGCAGGAGGGTAGTAAATGCTGGAGGGCGGCAGGGTGGTTTGGGCAGGCAGGGAGGTGTAGAGGCATAGGAATTAATAGAAAGAGGGAGTGTAACGGATGGAGAGGTAAAGTGATGTAGAAAGGGTGATGCAGGCAGAGGAGGAGGCAGAGGGATTTAGGCAGGAAGTGAGAGGATAATGGAGGGTGGCAGGGTGAGACAGAGAGGGGGGCAGAAGAAGGTAGGCAGGAAGGCAAGGAGAGAGGGAAGTTGAGGCAGGCAGGGAGGAAGGCAAATTATATGGTAGGCAAGGAAGGAGGGAGTTGGAGTGATAAAGGCTGAGACAAGAAAGGATGAACGGAGGAAAGTGGGAGAGAGGAAGAGAGAAGTTAACGGGAAGGTAGAGAGAGAGAGAGAGAGAGAGAGAGAGAGAGTAATGTTACAAGTTGAATAAGGTCGGGTAACTCTGAAAGTGGGACTCGGAGAGGGAGGCAGGATGGAAGGTAAAGTGATGGAGAGAGAGAACGTAAGACAAAGTGATAGTGTTTTCAGTGATTTAAAAAGGAATGGAAGAGTATAATTGGCATAACGGAATGAAACGAGCATGTGATGGGCAAAAACGACATAAGGTGGAAGAAAGCGTGGAAGGGTAACAAAAAGAATGAGAGAGTATATAAGGGAAGGAGGCTGGGTGAAAGAGAGAGAGAGAGAGAGAGAGAGAGGGGGGGGGGGGAAGAGAGAGAGCATAAAAAAAGTAAAGCAAGATATCGTAGTAAAAGAATAAATGCAAACTTAGAAAAAAAGATTAAGGAAAAAAGAGTAGTAAGTAATGGCATAATAAGGAAGTGGAAACTAAAAGCTATGGTGGTGCAGAGTTGAAGGAATCTAAGAAGTACTACATGAAAATATTAAAGAGGTATATATGGAGGGAGTTTGGCTTATTGAGTTGTCATGGTAAAATTCGGTAAGGCAAGCAGAATGAGGCAGACGAGAACTGACGCCATATGTTTGGTTGAAAAAGACAGAGTGAAGTTGCATGAGAAGATGGTTGGCGATAGTGCCTTCGTATAGGGGACATATTTTTTATTGTCGACATCATCATCATCATCACTTATCTTCATCATGATCGACTACAACAGTAACAACGCCATCCATGCCTCTCTTCTCACCCTAGGATGGGGTAAGGTAATGTCCAGAGGGCCAGAGAAAAAAATGATAGAAGGAAAAAGTAGCCGAGGTCCCTCCAGTTTAATTGGCTAATCATGCTAGTCCAAGACGCATTTATTCAGCTGAAGATAAACTTTCAAACCAGATGAGTTACATATGGTAGTTTCCAACAATCCCATTATCACTAAAAGCTCTCCTTTGTTGATAATACGTCATTGTGGTATAGTGGTTAAAACAGTACGAAACACCACTATGGCAACGGTGAATTCGAACACATTTATTTATCCTCACAACACCAGCATATTTCATTCAGCAAAGAGAAACTTTACATAGTCAAAGAATTAAGATAATTCTTTCACTGGGATGGTTAAAATTAGGTACATTGTTTTGGCTTAACTTCCAAGTATTTTATTTAGCAGAGAGAAACCCAACACCGTCAGAGAGAGAACTCGGCAAGAGGACGCAATTTTTATTTTGCTCTTACTATAGTCAGTTTGTTTTCGCCTTACGCAACTGGGCCACGCCTACAACTTGAATGGTCCTGTTTGTACGCTGGAGGCTCTCGTGTTACTGTTATGTCGTTGTTGTTCGTGTGGAAGAGGGTGTGTAATTCTAAAGTTTTTTATGGTGATTACATTCATGCTAATTACGAGTCCTTCATGTGTGTGTGTGCGGGGGGGGGGGACGTTTAGTCTTAGTTGTATTGGGTGTTGAAACAGCCACATGTCTGTTATGGGGCGCAGTGTTCGAGGATGGGTAGATTTATATACTCAAGATGCAGCCTCCTTTCGCAGTAGTTGCTTCTTACTAAGCAACGTCTGTGTGTAATATTTGCATTATATGTGCATTTGTGTTGGCTAGGGTTGGTTCCCTGTCTCAGACTACGAGGAGCTTTGAGATTGGTTGGCCAGAGTAACTGTAGGCCATCTACGAGAAAAAGTGAAAAAATGTTTTTGGGGTTTGTCAGCGGCATGAAATTCGATTGGCCGTAGTTATGAAGTAGAAATAAATCTCCTTAGTCACTGGTCAAATCAACACGGAAGTTTGACTCCACCTGGCCAGGTATTTTCGCCAGGTTAGAGTAAATGCGCAATAAATAATTTCTTTCCGCTTAGGAGATGCCTCAGGTAGTGGAGGGGTTAATGAAGGCTTTATTTAATCCCAACATTTCGAAAAATCTCTCCTAGGCTAAACGCAGTCTTAAGGAAACGGCAAGAAAAGCAATAAAATAAAGTACTCTGGCTGAAGAAATTAAGGCAGAAGAAAATCTAGTTTATACAAGCACGTTCTTGAGATTCAGTGAAGCAGGCAGGGAGTGAGGATGTAGTCTCTTGGAGCTAAAAAGAAGCTTGGTGAAATAGGGAGGAAGAGATGATAGGCTAGTTACCAGAGAGAAAGAGAGAGAGAGAGGGGGTGGGCACAGGTGAAAAGGAAAATAAAGGGGAACGTGTGAAATAGGTAAAGGACGGAGGAGGAAATGTAGGTGGGCAAGTAGAAAGGAAACTGGGTACATCTGAGAGAGAGAGAGAGAGAGAGAGAGAGAGAGAGAGAGAGAGAGAGAGAGAGAGAGAGGTGAAAAGGAAAATAAAGGAAACAGTGTGAAATAGGTAAAGGACGGAGAAGGAAATGTAGGTAGGCAAGTAGAAAGGAAACTGGGTACATCTGAAAGAGAGAGAGAGAGAGAGGGAGAGATTCTTTTCCTGCACAAAGGCAACATTCTCTCTACGCAGAACGAGGGGAATATTGTACCTAATATTTCCTTTGCTGGATACGCCATAGGAGGAAACTGAAAGCTTCCACGTTAGGTAATTTCACTTCTTTTTTAACGTTACATAATTCCCTCGTACGCCAAATAATGACGGTGCTAACATGATGATGGTATTATAATCATTAATCACCATCATCATCACGATCATTTTCCATCTAAGCTTGGGGTGAGGAGCAGTGACAACAACAATATTAACAACAACAACTACAATAATAATAATAATAATAATAATAATAATAATAATAAAACCCATTAATCTCTAAATTGCGACAAAACTTATCCCCAAAAGCAGTACAACAGCCCAAGGAACATTTCAGAGTAATTTAAGTCAAGTTTATACCAGGGGAAGATAATACCAGGAGCAGCTTATTCCAGGGATGGGGCTCTCACTGTCCTCTTGTGTTGTGGTGGAGATGGGGAGGAGGAGAAAGGAAGGGAGTGGTGGAGGGTGGTGGATGGTTGGATGGATGGGTTGGAGGATGGATGGAAGGATGGATGGATGGGATGCAGGATGGATGGAAGGGTGTATGGATGGATGGATGGGTAGGTGGGTGAGTGGATGGTCTAAGGATGGGTGGGTGGATGGGTGATTGGGCGGATGGATGCGGGGATGGGTGGATAGACGGGAAGATGGAAGGATGGAGTCGGTGGATAAACAGATAAAGGATAGATAGATAGACAGACAGATAGACAGATTCATCAAGAGTTAATCAAGGGAAGATTAAAGCCAGCATAGGATGATATTTCGAACAGATTTCAAAGGATCAAGTTCTTATGTTACTGAAATTGAGGACGAAAAGAGGAATAGAGAGAGAGAGAGAGAGAGAGAACGTTGTAAAAGTAAGGGCGATGGATGGACAGATAGAGATACATACTTTGATAGATAGATTAGATATTAAGGTAGGTATGTACTTATGTGCGTAGGTAGATAGATGGACGCAGGTAGGTAGGTAGGTAGGTAAGTAGGAGAGTGGGTGGGTGGATGGCTGGCTGGCTGGATGGATGGACTGATAGATGGATAAAGTCATGAGATCGTGCAGTGAAGAGTATATCAGAATTATGTAACACCTGGGCCAAGCTCTTGGTATCCTCATGCGTAATGTTAGAGAAATGAAACGGGAGGTGCGAAAGCGAGGGAGATGGAGGGATGGATGGGAATAAGGATGGATGGATAGGCGACTGGATAGATAGATAGATAGATAGATAGGCAGAGATACATAAATGGTGGTTGATTGGTAGGATTGTTGGATAGGAGGACGGTAGGATAGATATAGATAGATAGATAGATAGATGGTTGGCTGGTTAGTGGGTAGGTAGGACGGAGGGATAGACGAATGGATGGATAAGGGGTTAGATAGATAGGCAGACGTGTTGGCTGGTTGATTGGTGGATAGGTAGGTAGTCCTGCATGTGTTTGTGTGTGCAGATATTATTAGTTACACCACAGGACTGGATCTTCTACTCGGAGGGAGAGTGATGGCCAGAAATAACTTTTCCTCATGCTAGCGAAGCACGAATGGGGAAGGGGTGTCAGTAGGAAGGGTGATGTATGTGATAGTGGATGTGTTGGATTAGCTATAACCTGGTCTTGAACCTTAGATTTTAGCACACACATCACGAGCCACCGCGGCTCTAGGTAGCTACGTAGATGGACAAATGGGTGGAGAGAGAGAGAGAGAGAGAGAGAGAGAGAGAGAGAGAGATGGGGGAAGAGAGCTTGATTGACACCCACGCATAAAAACTTAACAGATAGACAAGCTGATAAACAGACAGCTAGACAGATATAACTGGCAGGTGAGTAACTAACGTTTTAGGTTATTAGAGAAAAATATATACGAGAACCAGAAATAAACAGGATATAACCGAGAGAGAGAGAGAGAGAGAGAGAGAGAGAGAGAGAGAGAGAGAGACGGATGCACATGAAATAAAAATACAGACACACACAAACATTAAATAGATGAAGCAGAAGCACAGACAGACACAGAGACTAATCATATGAGCATGAGACAAAAACGCCGACTGATACAGACAATAAAGAGACAAAAAAGAACGCTACCGACAGACACACCCATTGAATGAACAAAGCAGTGATTGACAGACAGACACAAACAATGATGTACACAAAGCATAGAATGGCAGACAAAAAAAAAAAAGAATTAAAGAAGACAGTGCAAAGATCTTCAGACACAGACACACAGTGAGCCAAAGGATGTCGCTATCAAGGATATGAAACAGACGAAACAGGGAATCGTAGACAGGCAGAGATAAGCACACAAATAAGAAAAAGCACAGACACAGACATGGAACAGAGAAAACAGGGAACCAGAGCCAGACACAGATGGACATTATGACAAATGAACAGATAACGTCAGACAGACAGAGAAAACTGACAACCACAAACAGCCACAGACATTAAGTCAAAGCAGATAACAGTAAACAAAATGCAGACAAAACAGAGGAATACAGACACTAAATAGGCAGAACAGAGAACCGCAGACAAACACAGACATTAAACAAACATCAAACTTTAGACAGATAAACATTAAGTCTTCCACAAACAGACATTAAGCCTCAGACAGATAGACATGAAACCTCGGACAGACAGACATTAAACCACAGACAGGTAGACATTAAACCTCAGATACTAAACCTCAGACCGATGGACATTAAACCTCAGACCGATAGACATAAAACCTCAAGTAGACATACATGAAGTACACATCAGATCTCAGACAAGATAGACATTGAGCCTCAAACAGACACACATTAAAAGACAAAACCTATAATGGCAGGCACAGACGCAGACATTAAAGCCCTCCCTTTCCTACCCCCAGCCACCCACCCAGACCAAAGCCCACAAATCCTATCCGAGGGAGGGACTTAAACATTTATGGCTGTCATTTGGCCGTCTCCCGTTTTTACATCCGGGCAGCGACGGCACATAATTACAAGATAATTGCATCATGCCGGTCCGGGCCTTCATTTTTGGACCGCGCTGAGGGCTTCCAATCCGCCGGCTACGTTTGAGGGAATAGCCGGACTGGGAGTGGGAGAAATGTGGGAGGGATGGGGAATTGGAAGTGTGGGAGTGGGAGCGAGAGTGGGAGATGTGGGAGGGATGGGGAATTGTAAGAATGTGAGAGAGGGAGCGAGGGACGGAGAAATGTGGGAAGAGTTGTGGAATTGAAAAAATGTGAGGAAGGATGTGGAAAGAGATGAAAAGGGAGGTGGAGGACCGGGAAATTGGAGACCTGTGGGAGGGAGAGATAGGGAAATAAGAAGGAAAAAGAGGGTGGTGGAGGGAGAGGGGGTGAGAAGGGTGGGGGAGCATTGAGTGACCCGGAGTGGTGGACTGTGTATGAAATGAAGGGAGAGGAAGTGATGGAGAGTTGGAGATGAAGCGAAAGGATAGGACAGGAGGACAGGAGCTTAGGGGTAAATTGACTTCGGAAAGGAGGGGATTTAAGAGATGTGCTGTACCTAGGAGTGGGAGGGACATGGGGAGACATGGGGAGATCGGAGGGTGAGGGAGGGTGGGAGGACAGTGTGGAAAGTGGAGGAAAAGGAGGGAGGGGTGGTGGAAGGAAAGGAAGAGGTACAGAGAACAGGAATAGAAGGAGATGGAGACATGAGAGGGAAGGGAAAAAAAGAAAGTAGGAAAAGGTTAATGACAGATGGGGATGTGGAAGAGGGAGGTGGAGAATAGGTAGGGGGGCGGTGGAAGGTTAGGCAGAGGGGTAGTGACCAGGAGTGGAGGGAAAGGAGATGGAGGGGGAAAATATGAGGGAGGGACTTACTAGATCGGGAAAGGAAGAGAAAGAGGCTGGGGAATGAGGAAGACAGAGGAAGGAACAGGAGGGATAGGAGGATGGGAGATGGATAGGGAAGACGTAGGTCATGGTGAGGGGCGGAGGTGAAAGGAGAGGGGGGAAAGGCAAGGCAAAAGAGAGGGAGAGGCAAGACCGACTGGGTGGGTGGTGGAGGAGAAGTAGGGAGATGGAGAAAAGAGATACGAAAGAGGCTGTGAGACTGTAGGTACACTGACTGAGAGAGAGAGAGAGAGAGAGAGAGAGAGAGAGCAGGAGGATGAGAATGAAGCTTTAAAGATTTTTTGGACGGTTCTTTCAGGCTCTAATGGATGACTGATGTACTCTGAAACTTTTGACCATTTGAGATTCTGCTTCGTATGGATAAATGTGGAGGGAGGCTGGTGGAAATATTCTGAAATTTTATCGCAATATTTTCACGTCATTTCTGGGTGGATTACTTGCACTGAAACATATTTTACCATTTCGTATTCTCTTTTTTTTTTCATTGTGTAAATCTTAATGGACTGTTGTTGTGTTGTGAACTCAGAGGATAAAAGTAGAGGATATATTTTCTGGCACATCATTTTATTTTTGACCACTTGAGTGTGATGAGAATATTTTTAAATTCACGTTTTCTTCCAACCAAATGATTTATTCCAATGAGGAGAGGCCATTAGACCTTCAGGGGTTAAATTATAGCTCTCAGAAACCCATCAAATACGTAGTGTTTCCCTGAATAAGTGAAAATAATAACTAGACTACATTTTAACAGACGTCATTGTATTGAGTGAAAGAAATCGAAGCTTCTTACAGGCAAATATTAAACCTATAACTGATATTTGTAAAACTGATTCTTAATTTATTTTCACGTCTAGTATTTAGCACTGTGACTTCTATAATTCAGTCAGTTTAATTAAATATTATTGATATAGCTGGGATACAGTACTATAGTTGTCCCAGCCATGATACGGATAAAGGTATATATGTACTGTAGGTATGTTTGTATGTAGGTATGTATTTTATTTGGTTGACAGTCATAGGAACCTGATTGTTGAATAATTACATACTTAGTGATCCATATAAGAATATGAAATACACACACACACACACACACACACACACACACACACACACACACACACACACACACACACACAGCCACGTACCCACCCGGTTACACATCCACATACTGTATTACACAAGGTAAACGTACGCAGCAATTTGTTTTATATATTTCAGTTTCCGGTGAGAATAAAACAGTGAGAAAGTCAGAGAAGAAATATTGGTGGTGGACCTAGAGAGAGAGAGAGAGAGAGAGAGAGAGGGAGAGAGAGAGAGTAACGTGTGGACTGAAGAAAAGTTAGAGTAGCAAAATATTGTGTGCGTGTATATATGTGTGTGTGTATTATGTGTGTGTGTGTGTGTGTGTGTGTGTGTGTGTGTGTGTGTGTGTGTGTGTGTGTGAGAGAGAGAGAGAGAGAGAGCAGCCGCACCACCACACCCCGAAAAATGGAGAAAGTGTGAAATTATTGCTCTATCTCTGGAGTATTTTCTCTTCTTTTATTCTCTTTTTCGCCTCTAATTCCCGTCCAGCGTCGAGGTTTGAGCGTTATGAGGAGGCAGTTTTCTTGTTCTTTTCCTGTGTTTTTCTTTTTTTCTTGTTTTCTTTTCTTCTTGTTTTCTTTTCTTCTTGTCTTGGGTCCTCAGTCTCGTCTTATTTGGTTTCTTTTCTGTGTGTGTGTGTGTGTGTGTGTGTGTGTGTGTGTGTCCTTCATTTTCCCCTGTTTTCTTCATTTTCGCCCTTCTTGTTCCTTTCATTTTTCTTCCTCATCCTCTTAAGTTTCATTTGTTTCTTATCCTTTGTTATATATTACGTCTCCATCTCTGTCCCTTTTACATTTTTCCCTGTGTTCAGTCTTTCAATATATTTTCGCTCCTGTCTTTCTTGATTTTCTTCCTGTTTTCCTTCTCTTTATTATCTTTTCCTCACTTCACTTTTTTTTTCCACTTCTCCTTTCCTTCCACTTGCTATTCTCTTCCATTTTTCATCTCTCCCTCCTTTTCTTCTTTTTTCCCTCCTTCCCATAGTCAGTGTTTTCGTTCCCTTTGTCCCCTCTCCTCTCCCTCTTCACTCATCTCCTCCATCTTCTTTTCCTTTCATTCTCCCCCCTTCTCTCTTTTCTCGCCTTCCTTCTCCTTTCCTCCCTCCTCCTCCTCTCTGATACATATTTTCCGCTGATCTCATTTTACATTTCCTCACATCCAGTTTATCTTATCGTAATTTCCTTCCCAAAAATTTTTCGCAGTTTTGCAGAGTCACGTATAGCCGGATTTTGAAATGCCAATTTTTTTTTTTTTATTCATGTATGGAAAACAGCTTTAAACCTAGTAGCCAATATGGAAAAACAAGACAACGGAAACATTTGAAAGCCGCACCCACCCCAACTGTATCCACCACATCATCACATCCCAAAATATGCCCTTTGTTTTCTGACACACCCCTCAGACACACCCCAGATGCACACTACACGCACTTCAGACATAACTCTGACGCGCCGCAGATGCATGCCAGACACACTACCAGTACACCCCACCCTTCAGCATGCCTCCATCCAAAAGGCCTCAACCCATGCAGGTGCGGCAGAAACTCGTTGATGGAATTGTGTGTGTGTGTGTGTGTGTGTGTGTGTGTGTGTGTGTGTGTGTGTGTGTGTGTGTGTGTGTGTGTGAGAGAGAGAGAGAGAGAGAGAGAGACGCTCCTAAAGCTCTACGGTCGCAACTTACCAGATTCCATACTTCAAGAATAATTGTAACAGTAACTCATTGTGTAGGTGACTCAGTTAGGGACCCATTCTGGATTTGGCAGCCACTGTGGGTGCGGTAAAAACGACAGACATAAGCACTTCAGTGTGATGTCGTATTTTAAGCTTATTCTTGCTATTACCAGACTGTTTTATTCAGTTCAGGAGAGACTTTTTGCGCTGAGGGCTTATGTATAGTTTTTGCTTGCTGTTTCAGTACGAAGGTCTCCTGTAAGTGAATAAAAAATCGTCTGTAGGTAGCAAGAGCAAACCACTCTAAACTTCACTTGACTTAAGGGGTTTTGACGAGAAACTAACCTTACACAACAATAATCTGTCTATCTGCGTACAGTATTCTAGTACGACCACATCCTATAGCGATACCATGGGACGTATTCATAAATTTCTGAAGTTTAGAATGTCATTGTGTCCCCTTGTTCACTCACACGGCAGCCAAACACGTCACAGCCAAACTAGAGCTAATATTATACTTCAAAAATGCGACAAAAGAAAATGACGCCTAGTGGTTTAGTGAGTTATGACGATCCGACAGAACTGATGGTGCGAAAAAGGATTGACTGATGCATGATGTGGCAGATGAAGGATTTTTTTTTTTTTTTTTAAGGTTTGGAGACAGCCTTTTTGAACAGGCCTGGTTAGTTAGAGCTTTCATTGAACCCTTCAGTACCAGCGATTTGCCCTAAAGTTGAATGATTTGTCAGGTGGGAGCAAGAAAGCAGTTAAGATGTAGCAGTTTTACGATACAAGTCTTGCTAACGATACACAAGCAGTACAGTAGCACATCTTTACGATTACGGACCTACAATACGGCAGATACCCCGACAGGAGGTGGTGGTGGTGGTGGTGGTGGTGGTCCAGGGGTTAGAGAAGTGGTGTACTGCCAGAAAGGCCAAGAGTTCAAGGCCGAGGTGAGGCAGGAAACAGTTTGATGATATGTGTTTCGTACGGTCTTCCACGTTCACATCCACGCTGACAACACGAAACCAGTATTAATTAAGATAGTATTAAGTTGTATTCAAAATGGACGTTGGATATTCGCCCCGGGATGGTTACATGTGCAGGTGTGTGAGAAGTAGGAGGACTGCGGAGCCTCAGGGAACGGGTTGTTGAGACCAAGGTAAAGGGAATGAAAGGTAGATTCACCGTCCTTGGCTCGCGCAGCGAGTGTGACGTCAAGGATAATAAGAAAGAGAGAGAATGGGAACGTGAAAGAAAACGAATGTAATGGTCTACCAACGTAAACTGACGAATTCCGGAGCAATTGGTAGGTGTTTGGTGTTGCTGTAGCCTACTCTCAACCAGTGATCTCTGCAAATATTTTCAGTTGTTTTTTCACATACTCAGCCAGCTTACAGGCATCTGTGACGTCGGATCTGTGTCTGTATGACCATGTATACGACATTCCTATATTCTCTGAAAACAGGTAGTTCTTCTTGGAGACATATTTTATAATATCCCAGAAACATAGCATTAACTTTTTCATTGCTCTGCATGCAGTTTAGGATGCAAGTAAAAGTAATCCATATAGGCCAGGGAGCTCATATCACTGGGCAGGTAGTTGAGCGACTGGCCTCACTATCAAGCGGAGACCCTCAGTCTGGATTATCTGTGACATCATGCGCAGACCGAGACACGTTTTTGCTCTCCCCCCCCATATGAAACTACCTTATATTCTCTTTACCTTGGTTGGGCGTATATATGATTAGAATCAGACACACACACACACACACACACACACACACACACACACACACACACACACACACACACACACACACACACACACACACACACACACACACACACACACACACACAATACAGCCACCTATCACAAAACAAAACTCGTGCAGACCCACACTTATATGGGTCACACGGCACAAAAAAAAAAAAAAAAAAAAAAAAAAAAACGCCAGCCTCTCTACAATACGACTGGCTCTCCTACGATACAGCCGTCTATCGTTCCTCCATGAGCCACAATTCCGACACTGTTGCCACGATACGATTTTTTGCCGAATCGTAAAGACGCCGAGCGGGAAAAAAGTATTGGTGGTCGGCGGTGTGGGCGTGAGGGAGGAGGGGAGGAGGAGAAGGACAGGAAGGGGTGGGGAACTGGAGGAAAAGAAGGAGAGAGGATGAGGAACAGAGAAGAGGACGAGGAAGATAAGGAGGAGGAGGAGACGTTAAAAGAAGACCAAGGAGGGGAGAAGAAGGACTGGGAGTAGGAGGAAAGGAAGAGGACGATGAAGGACGAAGAGGAGAGTGGGACGAAGACGGTGGAGGAAATGGAGAAGATATAGAGAAGGGGGAAATGAGAAAGATGAAAAGGTAAAAAAAGAGAATGAAAAGAGACGGGCAAAAAAAAAAAATGAGAGGAAAAAAGTGACTGGAAGTTGGGCGAAGAGGGAAAAGTAGAAGGATAAGGAAGGAAGACAAAGGAGGAAAGGGGAAAGAGAGGGAAGATGGAGGAGGAGGAGAAGGAGGAAGAGATGGAGGAAAAGGATGAATTAGAGTGACAGGGGACTGGGAGACACTGAAAAATCTGCAATTTTTGTTAATTTATTTATTGACAATATAATGTTTTAATAATAATTTTATTTCCCTTTTTCCAGGTAAGTGTAAGAAGATGAAGAAAAGTACAGAAACGTAAGGTAAGAGAGAGAGAGAGAGAGAGAGAGAGAGAGAGAGAGAGAGAGAGAGAGAGAGAGAGAGAGAGGGGGGGGGGTAGGCAAAATCCAGGCTTTACATCTTCTGGGGAGAGAAAAGTGTTGGATTAAATGTGATGGAGAAGCGATGGAGGGGAAAAAAATTCCCCAAGACTCACCATCGACCAAGGATAGAAGACAGAGTGAGCGACTGTGAAGAAAAAGTGAGTGAAGAAAAGAAACGAGGAAATCAGAAAAACTAGAGGAATGAAAAAAGAGGAAAGTTGGAGGTAAGAGAAGAAAAATAAAGGGATAAAAAAAGAAAGAGAAAACAACAGATGAAAGACCAAAGAAGAAAGAGTAAAGGTTAAGAGAAGAGAAAGGAAAGGGAAGAAAAGTTTATAGCAGAGGAAAGAATAAAGAAAAGAAGAAAGAGAAGAATAAGTGAGGAGAGAAAGGAGGCCAAAAAAAAATAAGAATAAACCAAGATCACCCAAGAAGAAGGAAAGAATTGAAGGAAGAATGGAGAAGGGGAGAAAAGGTAATAAAAAAATGTGTGTGGTGAAGGAAGGAGGAAAGGTAGGGGATGAATATTGATGTCTGACCTTCCCTTTACCTCCCTCTCCCGTCACCTGGCTGGAGAGAGAGAGAGAGAGAGAGAGAGAGAGAGAGAGAGAGAGAAGGAACATGGTATATGAATACATCTTTCAGTATGCGCGAAATTAAATAATAATAATAATAATAATAGATATGAAGAAACATATTAATATATGTTCCGTAAAATATTGATAAGAAAAAGTAAGGAAAGAGAAAAGAAGAGTAACTTTTAAACAGGACAAAGTCTGAGAGTAAAAAAAAAAAAAAGTTATAAAAGCAAGAAGTAAGAGGGGGGGAAAATACACCAAAAAATCATTCGCTTTTCCTCTTGCCGTACCAGGATGAAGAGAAGGAAAGGGATGTAAAGGGGAAAAAAGGGAAACACAGGAAGGATCAACGTAAAATGTGAATATGGTTATAGAAGACAGGAAAGACAAGGCAAGTGTGACTGAATAATGTGAGTATAATTCAAGGAAGGGAGGAAAGACAGAGATAGAAAACTTTAATATGATTTTGGTGTAAAGAAAAAAAAAAAACTATGGAACGATTAACAGGGAAAGTGAGTTTGCTTCATAAGTGAAAGACAGACGAAAGATACATGCAAAATATGAATATGGATTACAGAGCAAGGGAAAAACAGGAATGATGATTGTAGGATATGAAAGAGAGAGGATGGGAAAATGCAGAATGGAGCAGAGTCTGTAAATGCACAGGGAAGGAAAAAAAAAGAAAAGGCAAAAGAGAGACGTAGAAACGAAATTTGAAAAATTCTGTCCTTATCCTCTTATACTTCACCCAAGGGACGGGCGAAAAGGAAGGAAGGAAGGAGAATGAAAGGAAGCAGAAAGAAAAAGAAATAGGAAGGGAGTAGTGAAGTGAAGATAAGAAAAAGGAAGAGAGGAGTAACGTGATGAGAAGCATTGGGATGGAAAGAGTGAAGAGGAGAGGAGGAAGGGACGAGTACTGAGAAGAGATAAGGAAGAAGGGGAAGTAGAGAAAAGAAAGAAGAAAGGAAGTGTAAAGAAAGGAGAAGAAAGAATTGATAAAGACAAGAGTTGGAAGAAGGGAGGAGTAAGGAGAAAAATGAAGAGTGGGAAGAGAAAAGAAAAGGCAAAAGAAATGAAAGAAATAAAGAAGGAAGAATGAAGGGAGGGACAAAATGAAGAGTAGAAAAAGTAAAGGAAGGGATGGGGTGTAGGAGGGGTGGAAGGGAAAGGTGAAGAGAAGATACGAATGAGGAGACGAAGGTTAAAGAGGAGAGAAGAAAAAAAAAGTGGTGTACAGATAAGAGAAGAAAGAGAAAGGGATAGGCTAAAAGATGAACGTATTAGAAATGAGTAATAGAAGATACGAATGAGGAGACGATTGTTAAAGAGGAGAGATGAAGAAAAGAAGGGATTGTAAAGAGAACAGAGAAATGGATAGGCAAAAAGATAATCAAGTTAGGAATGAGCAATAAGAATAAAAATGAGAGTGGTAAGAAGAAGAGAAATGAAAATAGAGGGTGTAAAGGGACGAGAGGAAGTAAAATTATAGATTAAAAGATGAAGAAATCATAAATGTGCAGCTAGTAATGAGAAGAAAATAAAGTGGAGGGGATAAGTAAAGACAAGACAGGAAGACAGGGATGAATGGAAAACTGAAGGAAAGAGGTAGGAACAGGGGAGAGGAAAAAAGAAAATGAACAAGGCTGGAAGGAAGGAAGCAAAGAAAATAACGGTAATGGGAAAAAGAAGAGGCAGAGAGAGAGAGAGAGAGAGAGAGAGAGAGAGGAAAGCTATGAAAAGAGACGTGAAGAATTAATGTGTGGGAGAGAAAGGTTAATAGAAGAGAAATTAAAGAGAGAGAAAAAGGGGAAGGGGAAGAAAGAGTTGAAGAGGATATGAAAATTGTGAGGAAGGAAGTGAGAAAGAGGGACTAAAGGAAAAAGGGAAAGAGGCTTGAAAATGATGAACACGTAAGGCACAAAAGAGAGGATGAGTTATGTAGAGAGAAAAGGGGGAGGATGTGAGAGGACAGGGGAAGAAAAGGGAGGAGAGGCACGAAGAAAAACGAGAGGAGGAGCGAAGAAAAACGGAGGGACGAAGGGAGGGAAGAGGGAGAGGAAAAGAGGGGGGATAGAGAGCATGAATAAGTAAGGAAGATAAAAAAGAAAGAGGTGTGAGGGAAGGGGATGAATACTGATCAGAGAGAATAGCCCCGGCAGTGGCGTTCCTTTGCTTCGCTCTTTATTCCCTCTTTCTTCACTTTTTCTCCTCCATTTTTCTTCTTGTATTTTGCTTTCCACTTTGCCTTTTTTTTTGGTCTCGTCTTTTTCGGTTCATCGTATTGTAGTATTTTCTTCTCATTTCTTTCTCTTGTTTTCATTTGTTTATAATGTTGTCCCTTTTGTCTTTCGGCTTTTTCCTTCGTAATTCTCATCTCTTTCTTACCCTGTTGTTTTTTTCTTTTCTTATCTTCCCTTCTCTCTTTTCTCTTTCCTGCCTTGCCTCTTTTATGCGCTCCGATTTCTTTTTCCCATTTTGTATTCTTGGTTCTGCATTTCCTCTTTCTTTTCCTTTCGCTTTTTTATTTTCGTACTGCGACTCCCGGTGTTGTCAGTTTAAGATATTGATTAGGCGTCTTTCCGTAATAAACTTTACATTAACTCTTACTTTAACTTAACGTCTCATTTGCGTTGTATCACCATCATCCTGTAACTAATAAATTGATGTTGCCGTTCAGGATGTTTCTCGACCAATTTGGACATGCGCCTTGTAGTCATATCAGTCCTGTAAATTGGACATATCCATCTTCCATTCACTGAGTCTCCTTCCTTTGTCACCTTAATCCCAGTTCTAAATATTCTCAGTAGCTATGAATTTATGAACGCCACTTACGTCAAATTAACATGCATTATCACTAGCTGTACCTCCACGTATCAATTCAGTATCAGTATCATTTAAGCTGCAATATATGTCAGTAATTTATGGGAAGTATGATGTCAGAGAACTTCCTCATCGTGACTGTCTCTCAGAATTATGATTTAGAGGCTTAAAAAAAAAACTTCTAAAATATGAAGCTAACGAACTACCAATCACACACAATTGGAGCGAAACTGTGGTGGTGCATTATAATGATGGTGAAAGTGATGGTGATGGTGATGGTGATGATGATGATGGGGAGGAAATTATTGATGAGTGAGAGAGCATATACCTAATCCCCTTTCCAGATGCTTAAGCCGGAAGAGAGAGAGAGAGAGAGAGAGAGAGAGAGAGAGAGATTTGGAAGAGGGAAGGAATAGAAGAGAGGGAAACTAAGCATGAGTAATAAACTGGAGAAAAATGAACGAGAGAAAGAGAGAGAGAGAGAAAGAGAGAGCTAAGACTAGATTATATTGATTTTGTTACATTTAAGCCTAGCGAACTCTCTGTGGGATTATTAGGCCTGACAAACACTAATGACTTCATTCTCGTGAAAAAGGGGGCCTATGCATCTACGTCCCTTGAGAGAGAGAGAGAGACTAATGAAGGCAAATAGGAAGTTTACAGAATATGACCACATTAATTTGGATAGATTGGAAGGACAAACGAAGTAAAACAATATTAATTTTGGTGGAAAGAGAGGAAGCAAGATATGATGGGGAGGAGTAGACAGGAAATTATTAAAGAGTAAAAATAAATGCAATTAGACTGGACATAGAAAAAAGAGGAAGGTAGCAAAAGCGATAGAATTAATGAAAACAAAACAGTACAGACTTTTATTTACTTTTTATTTATATATTTACTTATTTATTGCATATCTGAACAATGTACTCTATAAACCCCCTCCCGTTTTTCTCTTCATGCATTATTTTCCGCCATCTACCACAAGACGATTCTCCTCAGTTAAGATTAAGTCCAGAAATCAGGATATTCAAAAGTGTGTCAAGTAATCCACTGAATTCTCACTTAAAATAGAAAAAAAAAAATCTGTAGCATAAGTAAGATACCTAAAAGTGGTCATGAAAGCGAAAGGGCAAAGGGCGAGTTAATCTAAATGAAATAATTGAACAGCATATAAATAAGTAGGATCGAAAAGGTATGAGAGAGAGAGAGAGAGAGAGAGAGAGAGAGAGAGAGAGAGAGAGAGAAGGGGGGTGTTATTAGGCAGGAATGGGAGGGAAAACAAGGTGGGCTGGTGTGTAATCAAAGTTGAATGGAAAAGTGCGGGTTGTTGACGAAGGATGCTAATGAGGTAAAACCCTTCTCTTTTACCTGGTTATATAGGGCTAATGGAGAGAAAGGGAGGGAGAGAGAGAGAGAGAGGGGGGGGGGAGTACACAAACAGAATGGAAAAGTAGGAAATAATAGAGAGAAGGAGAAAACAAAAGAAAATTGTGTGAGAGAGAGCGGGAGATGTAAAGCAGTGGGGGTTAAATCACGCTTACATTACCCTGAGAGATTGCTGTGCTGAAGGCCTTGACCACCTCGTGTGAGAGAGAGAGAGAGAGAGAGAGAGAGAGAGAGGAGAGGTGAGACAGGAACAGACTGAGAGGGGGGAGTGTTCATGAGTTGGAATTCAAACTTGCAATACTCTGTCTACTTTAACTTGGCCCAATTTTACCATTTCTCCTTCTTCTATGCTGAGCTGTAACAAGAGGTGAACGTAAGAGTATGGCGCTAGTCACGAAGAAGCGCCATGGTAGGAGGCAGAGTTCTAGAATTGCTTTATTTTACCACTGAGCTGCGAGTAAAATGATAAGCTGCAAATGGACAAAGGACTCTTAGGTGAATGAGTTGTAATATGAGAGAGAGAGAGAGAGAGAGAGGGTATATTTTTGGACCTCATTCTCTCAGTTTTTTGCGAGTTTTCTTTTTATGCTTACCTGTGTGTGTGTGTGTGTGTGTGTGTGTGTGTGTGTGTGTGTGTGTGTGTGTGTGTGTGTGTGTTGTGCTTTAGCGTGTTATATTTTTAATTCTGGAATGGTGTTTGAAGTTGTTTATATATCTAAATCTTTTTCACACTAATGGTCCCATTATTATTATTATTATTATTATTATTATTATTATTATCATCATCATTATTATTATTATCATTATTATTATTATTATCATTATTATTCAGGTTACCACAAGACAATGTATTTTCAGCTGATGGATTTTCTAGTAGCCACATATTCAGCACTACCTGGATTATTCTTTGTAATGCTCAGATTTACTCCACCTAAATAGAATTGCCCGAATTTAGTCTAAGTAAGATATCCAGATGTATATTTAGAAAAGACACGGTTAATATATATAAGCTATGTACATATTATTTGTTTATGTATCGCTGTCCCATAATACAGACTCGATTTTTTACCCTTTCGTTGAGAGTTGTGTGTTTTTTGTATTTTATTCTGGCCAACACCGGATGATTTTCTGCAGCTGAGTGAGAATCTAACTTTTAACATATACACTAAGATGACGTGTATTTCAATTTATTCCTGCTGTCTCTAGTTAGTTTTATTCAACACAGGGGAGACTTTCTGAACTGATGAGGTTAGATATGGCCTTCATTTACTCCATCATTAAATGAGGTCTTCCCTACATTGAGCTAAATCGTCTAGAAAGTGCAGACATTGACCAGTAAAATTCGTGACAAGATTAAAGTTGTGTGTGTGTGTGTGTGTGTGTGTGTGTGTGTGTGTGTGTGTGTGTGTGTGTGTGTGTGTGAGAGAGAGAGAGAGAGAGAGAGAGAGAGGAAGGAAACTCAAGTAATCTTTTCTCTGGTATTGTGAAGCTTAAGATTTTTACATGGATTGACACCAGACGAGTTAGTGTGGTGGGGAGAATCCGTAGGCGAGAACACAATAATAGATACCAGCTTTTAATTCTCGAGTCTCTTTCATGATTAAACACCTTCTGATGGATAAAGAGGTAGATAGTTGGATAGATAGGTAGATTTTTTTTTTTTCATCCTCCACATAGTTCATTAATGGCATTTTTGTATCGGGAAAAAGTAATTACGTTCGTTTTATTTTTTTTTCAACCTGAGAGTTATTGCAGGTGCAGTATTTTTCCAGTTGCTAGCATTGCATGAAGTGACAGGGAAAGCAGTCATTTATTATTACCCCCGACGCAGATGGTGGGTAATGTTTTTGGCTGCGTCTGTCTGTCTGTGATGTATTCTAAGTGTCGTTGAAGGCTTCGTGGTGTCACTTCCTTAGCGATTTAATATACCTGTTACACCTTGATAATCTCTTCTTCAAGTCCAATAAGAACACGAACCCGAGTCACGTTCCTCATTTGCCTGAGCTTTTTTTGTTTTGTTTTTGTTTTTGTTTTTTATTCATGACCAAGAATCTTTATTTTATTCACTCTGGTATCTGTTGGCCATATCAGGGTAAAAGTCAGATTTGAAAGTCATTGATCGATGGTCAGGCCACTTGATAGTAAAGACAACTATCTGAATCGGACACTTGACTCCTGATGCGGCAAAAAAAAATAATTGGATGATAGAGATGGACACGTAGACAACATAAAATCGTCTGGAACCACCGTGAATAGAATGCCTTAGTTTTGTCAGTGCTGAGAAAGGGTCATGCAGCTTCTTGCTTTCCCTTCAAAAAAAATCAATCCCTATTGAAAAAAGAATCGTTTGGGGTTACAGAGGATAAAACATTTTCGCTCGACCGGTCCAGTGAAAAGATTTATTGCTACATTCCTGGCTGGGCGCTGAGAAATAGAGCTGGCTTCTTCTTTCATTTCCCAGGATGCAGGAAGGAAGGAGACAGAGGCATCGTGAAAGCAAGTGTAAGAGGCGGAAATTAAGTCTTCTCGGAACATGGTAGAAAAAAGAGGGGAGGGGGGGCGGAGAGGGGGGAGGAAGTAGGAACAATAATGGAATGACTTGCGAGGTTCGGAGCATGGGGAGAAGGAGGGATACTGAGTTCAGGATGAGTGGATGGTTAGATGGATGAACGGAGGGATGGTTGGTGGGTTGGTTGGGTGGAGGAAGGAATGGATAAATGGAGAGGTGGCTGAATGGATGCATTGAGGGAGGGTGGGAGGGATACATGAATGGATGGATTGATGGATGAATGAATGGTTGGCTGAGGTGGATGGATGGATGGATGGAAGGACACAGTTAGAGTGAGGAATATAGAGAACTCCTTGATTAAGCTTGCAGGATGAGTGGATGGAAGGACATACAAAAGGAAACCAGCAGATACACAGAAGATAATTTAACTGGAGTTTTAGGATGTGTAGATGGATATATAAATTTACACACTCGTCCTCTTCCTTGTGTTTTGTCTCAACTCACCCCTTTATAAATTATCTTCCTTCTTCCTTGTATCTTTCACTTCTTTCTTATTCTCTAGTCCTACTCCTCTTCTTATTGTCTTTACCTTACCCTTTTTTGTTTTCTTTCCTTTCTTTCTTAGCCTCTGTTCTCTCTCATCCTCGTGTCTTTACCTTACCTCCTCCTTTCTTTATTTTCTCTTTCCTTCCTTAGCTTCTGTTCTCTCTCATTCTCTGACCTCCCTGCTTACGTAATCCTAATCCACATTTTCTTGGAAGTCAAGTCGAATTACAGGTACATTAAACAGAATTGAAATATAAGCATAGTAATTATCTGAAAATCCTACCGCAAATATTCTAATCCAGTATTACGATGCTTTACACACAAAATAGATTTATAAAAGGATGTTGCAATAATTCTCGTAGGTGTCTCTCTCTCTCTCTCTCTCTCTCTCTCTCTCTCTCTCTCTCTCTCTCTCTCTCTCTCTCTCTCTCTCTCTCTCTCTCTCAGTGCCCGACAATTAAATTATTCAGTTGAGAGTGAGTCATAGGATCCAGTAAGCGTTAATACCCTGCAACCAATAATCTAATCCTATTATACGATGCTTCGCACACAAAGCTTACCAGAGTTATAAAATGGATGATGCATTAATTCACATCAGTATTAATAACGTATTAGCTCGAGACTATCAGCAGTTAGGAAGCAGGACTGATTGTTTATTATCATTTTTCCAAGGCTGTGGGAATAAACATAATCTGGTTTTGATTATTGGAAGATATGTTAGTTAACTCATTATTCTGGTCTTTTGGCGTCTTTTGTCCCTGATTTTACTGTCGAGCGAACATAATAAAGTAAATACGATTTCAGCGTTAATAAAGTAGTACACAGTTAACACCATAGTTTACTTCACATTCTTTTGCATGCATCATCACTTTTTATTCACTCTTCCGTGCATGTGAGTGAATCAGGAAGGCGACCACTTTAGTCCGTTCTGAAGACATCACATAGTTTTACATCAGACTCTTTCGCCGTTTACTCTGTATATACTTTTCAGGCTCTTTTCTTCATAGTGGAATATTTTATGTGTCAGAAACAGGTATAAATGCATATAAAAACCCATGTTCCATTCAGGTATTCAAAACAGTTCACATGCTGTGTTTTGCCTTGTTCGTTGAGCTTTGCCTCATCCCTTCGAGTGGTGTGAGAAATGTACGAGAGGGACTTATTTTCTTCTTGAGGGTTAAGGCGGGGGAGGAGAAAGTTGGGGGAAGGGCGTCTTGGAAAGGATGGAAAGAACAGATGAAAGGACAAAGAATGGAGGGGAAAAAATGGTGCAGGGAAAAGGAAAAAGATGATGAAAAGTAGGAGAGAGAAGATAGGGGGAAAATGAAAGGAAAGAATAGAGGTAATGGTAGGACGTCTGGGTTGAGAGAGAGAGAGAGAGAATTTAAACCCCATTAATAAAAGGTGTCTTATGTCTTATGTAGCCATTAGTAAATCCTGTAAGGCTCATCAACGCACAGATTCAGAAATAATACTTACAAAGGGTTTTTATACATATAATGCATACTGTATACGGTTCAGTTCAGGCTTCATAATGGGCGTGTGTAAATAATAGTTTGGGTATATCTTTTTTTTTTTTTGTGGGTGTGCCTGCATTTGTGTAACTGAGGAGCGGAGAGAGAGACTTGTTCGATGGGGTTATGTATAGTTTATCCACTTTAGCTTGGCTTAAAAACAACATTCCTCCATCTTGTATACTGTGTTGTGGAAAAAGATTAGGAATAGAATAGGACCCTAGTCTCGTAGAAGTGCTATGGAAGCGATGTAGAACAGTGGTATTGTATTATTCTGCAAAACTATGAAACTCTGCACAAAGTTATTCGTAAAGAACTATAATACTGGGGACGGCGTGAAAGCTGAGGACGGAAGACAGGGCAGGGAAATCAAATCCGTAGATAATTTTAAAAGAGGAAAGACTCTGGCAAGGGGTTTCCTAGCGAGCATTGGGGTGTGAGGGCGGAAAACCTCCAACTCCCTCCTGTCAGTGGCTTTCGTATAATGATGTACACTAACTTAGAAGAATACCGCACAGAAGGGCTTCGTTGATAGTTATGTCCCAGGAGTGTTAAATTTTGTCATATGAATATACAATAACAAGAGTGAATAGGGAATGTCACAAGGATGAGATCAAATGTATGCTCACGAAAGCAGGTAAACCAACGTGGAGTAGAATCGGGTTGTCTCGCCGAAGTGCACACCGATATAATTTTTTGGAAGAAGTGCACAGTCGCAGACATAAATATCTGTTCGCTTCGCTACGATAAAAAACGAATTAGGGTAACTTCTGAAACCGAGTAATGTTGTCTTAGTTCAACAGACATGGCAGATTGTGTAAGAATTTCATAATCGTTGAAGCTAAAAAGTGATGCGACATTTTTGTTAGCAGTTGCTTGTAGGTAACGCAGCAATATACTTAAATATAGAGACATGAGTTCCTTTTCAAGAATACTTCTTCAGTATTTTACTAGCTATCTAGGTATATCTGTGACATCCAGTCTTATAACTCCCCATGAAGAGACCCAGAACTAGGTTATTCAAGTCCAGACATTTAAGGCGAGAATGTCCAGTTCTTCATCCGTGCGGGACATTTTATGAGCAGTAAACCACAAACAGTAATCGGTTTTAAGCCATTATGGCCCATATTTGGTTTCCGAGCCTTGCTAACTAGATCACCAGGTGTTTTTAGTATATACAGTAGTTACAGCCAAACGTACTAAATTATTTCTTGGGTCTCAGTAAGCCATTTGGCTTGAAAGGTAACACTACATCCAATCAGTGGACGATGAGCACCACTTACTAATCTCCAGAATTTCACCCACACTAGTTCTGAATTTCCCTACCCCACAAATTCCTACCCACACGAATTCCAGTCGACACAACTCTTCGACCCCACCACCCACCCACACTCCCACCAAGGCGAGTCTCCACCACTCATTCCGTCCGTCCGTCACTGAGTCAACATGCAGTTTTGAGGCCATTTGCATTACTCATTCACCTGTTGGCTTTCGATTATCAACCCCTTAACTGCGAATTACCTCTTTGTGTATTATTCCTGATAATATCATAATTTCCCGACGATGAAGAACACCGGATATATAAAACCTGTCATGATTACTGTTTTGGCAGAGAATGAACAGCTTCCTATGTTATTCCAGCATACGATGAACGATATTATTTGGTCAGTAGATACTCCCTGCAGTTAGTGAATTAAATCTCATGGTCGGTTCAGTTTTAGTAGTCTTATCCAGCATTTCGACTCACACTTAAACATTTCACCTCACACAGCAACAGTGCCTTGGGCTTTCCTGCCCATTTTGACTTTCTTGATTGTAGTACTTTCGTTCTACCAATCTCGTCCTTCCCACTCCCTTCTTCTTCTCCCAGGCATTCCCCAACTACTTATACTTGCACTACTGTCGTTCTCTGTGTTCAACACTACTTTAAAATGTTCTCTCTCTGTCTGCTAACTTTTTTCTCCCTTCTTTACCAATATTCTGTCACTTACATCTTTCCCTCCTGTACTGCTTCCCACATTACCCTGTCTTACATTCTTGACCTCCTTCCAGAAGTTTCTTACATTTTCCCTCCTCTTTACACTCAGATTATTGCCATCCACTTATTTCTTACTATCTCATTTCGTAGAGTTACTTCATCTCACTTGTCTTTTCTGCATAAATCTCTCTTTTCCCTTTCTCCACATCGTCCATACAGTAAGATATTCAGGTTCGGTAGATAAGATAAATCGATGAAGAAGAGTTGCCACGAAGTTCCCAATACGACCCTTAGGAATAAACGAAGAAGTGATGGAGTAGGGGTTAAAGAGGTAAGAGGGAATGAGGTGTGGGGATGGAATAGGGTGTGAAGGTGAAGGATGAGGGTGGGTGGGGGGCTGGGTGGTCATGGGGTGTTAAGGACTCAATCACCAAGCAGCGGACCAATCACCACCTCTCATTAACCCGTCAATCACCCCAGGCGGCCCATTTGCCCTTCAGTCATTCACCTCGCTTTGAACAATGTACCGGCGATTGGATGATGTATAATGAGGAGGGGGGTGGGGTTTTGGGGAATAGGAGGGGGACGTGTGTGTGTGTGTGTGTGTGTGTGTGTGTGTGTGTGTGTGTGTGTGTGTGTGTGTGTGTGTGTACATGTAGGTCGTATTCAGAGCGGCGTTCGATATTTCGTAACACCTCTTCCATCGGACACACACACACACACACAGCTACAGCAACATTCACATTTATCAGTATAATCTGCACATAATCCTCTTATGTTACAGATGCAAACGCTGATGATATTAAAACGATCCTTGTCCATAGCATACAAGAGAACGTTAGGGTTTCATGTATAAGTACTGGGGTATTCCACAGCTGCGGGATCATATGGGGCTTTGCCAGAAGAAGCATCAAATGGGGTTTCGCGAGAGTGAAATGGGGCTTCGCTAGATTGAAGCATTATAGTGTGAAAATCCATAGGGAGCTAAAGTGTAACAGCTTACGGGGTTTGGCTAGGACGAAAAATTGCATACGAAAATCCTTAGGCTTGACTAACTGACCTGGCCGCTCCTAGAGATGCCCCCACATCAAAAAATACATTACTAAGGAAGAGGTACAAAGAAGCCCCGTATGGTGCCTACAATACAGCCCTATGTAGCCTACTATTGCGCTTTAAAAATTCGTCCACACGTCCGTGCCGGCTGTGGCGATGGTGGATGTTGTGTGAAATATACTGTATGTGCATGATAGCAGCGTTAAGCACAAGACAAGAGAGTGTAAGGAGGGATGCTCTTTAGCGTTCGGGGGGAAATGAAACTATGGAAGGCGCGACCCAGTACTGGAATGCGATTGTGAACTTTTTTTTTTTTTTGTAATAATGCAGTCGCGGACATTATAACGCTCCCTTTTTATTGCAGAAATTATGAAAGAAAAAGGTAAAGTGGGATTGATGCCCGGAGGCGCGTAATCGAGGTGCTCATCTCAGTAACCTCGACCTCTTTAGACCAGGTTACCAAAGATACCTCCTAAGTGTTACCCTCGTTACTTGTACTTAGTTTACCTACCAGCGTATGAAGGTTGGATAGGCAGCTGAGTGACGCCAGCTGTCCGCACCAGGATTCGAACTCCAGCGCTATCAGGCCGACAGCTATGAAACTCTTGCACAACATTCTGGAAAGTTTTGCTGGGCTCCGGGAATAGCATCACCCTGTTTCGAAATTCATCGGTCACTGTCTGGTTATTGATCGATGTGAAGTGAATCAGTACACATGCATGCGGCTGTACGTGTGCGGTTTGGAAAAATGGGGGTTCATTATGCGTGTGTTATGCGTAATTTATTAAAGTAATTTATTTTGCATTTCATTTGCAGGTCGGATGGATGGTTGAAATGTCGGTGGAAAAAAAGTTTGGTTGGGATGTTAAATAGGTTACTGGGTTAGTCAGGTTAGCTGGGACTGTCAGATAATTCTCTCTCTCTCTCGTGGCTCAGTGGGTTAGAGCGCTCCGCTCTGACCGAAGGGTCGGAGGATCGAATCCACCCAAGGATCATTGGTAGACATCAGGAAGGGCATCCGGTCATAAAATGCTACACGCTCCAAACCAAAGTCCTCTACCCAGGGGCAACGCCTTAGCCCTTATCCAAAAAAGGGGTACCTGGCGTAAAACTCGCTTTCTCTCTCTCTCTCTCTCTCCCAGCAAAGTCAAGGAGTCACGTTGGCAAATTCAGTGTAAATAATGGCTTGTCTACTTCAACCACAGGATGTTTTTTTATTTTTTATTTTTTTTCTGATAACAACATCCAGGGATTCGTTTTAGCGAAGGGTTAATGAAGCCTCTATCCAGCTCCCTTCGTACCAGATAAATCTCTCCTGAGCTGAATAAAATAATCGTCTGGTGCCAGGATGAATAAACAGAAAAATATATCAATTCTGGTTTACCTCTTTAGCCATTTGACGTGTTTCTTATTTTTATTTATTTGCTTATTCCGACTCTTGGGGACAGATTTTGAACTGGAAGGGTTAGATAGATTCTTAATTATATCTTTCATTGATCATCCTTAAGGTGAATGAAATTGCTTGTAGGTAGAGTGAATCAAATTATGAAAAGCGACATCGTTGTAAAAAAAAAAAAAAAAAAAAAAAAAGGATGATGTGTGATGAAAAAAAAAGTCATCGCCCTCAAACATTGACAAGAAAAATAAAAATGGGAGAGCTTGTGAAATGCTGTTGAAACCGGGATGAGTGTGGGACAGTGGGACTCTCTCTCTCTCTCTCTCTCTCTCTCTCCACTGTGCTGTTTTGTCTTTCAGTTTTGCTTTTCACTGTAAGCCACACACACACACACACACACACACACACACACACACACACACACACACACACACACACACACACACACACACACACACACACACACACACACACACACACACACACACACACACACACACACACACACACACACACACACACACACACACACACAGTATCAACATGCCCGTCATAACTCCTCAGCTGCAGTGTGTTTCTCTCAGCCAAATAAAATAACTTAGCAGCAAAAAGTAAAACGGAAAGAGAAAAAAGAAAATGAAGGAAAAAAGAAGGCTCAGATGAACTTCTATATTGTTAATTTTTTTTTTTTATTATTTAACATGCGATTTGATTAAACTGAAGGCCTCGTACTGAGGGGGTTAATGAAAGCTGTATCATATATAATCCAGCTCGAAAATTAAAAAAATATATATATCCCCGAATATGAATAAAACAGATGATTGAAAAAAATGGAGTGAAATGGACGTCCTCCCTTGCAACGAATACAGCGAATTGCAACACAGATAATCCATGTTATTGCAGTTCTACTGAATCGTATATCTGTCAGCAGATCCCGGTAATTATTCGCACATACTCGTAGGCATTAATACAGAATCAGTAGTCCTTGAAAATAAACAAATTCTCTCTGTTCATCTCTCTGTCTACCTATCTGTCTATCTGTCTATCTCTGTCTTTCTGTCACTGTGTCCGCCTATCCCTCCATCAATCAGTATATCTAGGTTATAGCCAGACACCTTAATCCCCAAAGATATGACCACAAAGGACTCGCCTCCATGCCCCACCTGACTCCGCCATCAGTCTACCCTTTCCCCAGCTCACCCAGACCACATATACACCTCATCCCTCCATCTGGCCCCCCATCACTTACACATATCTCTCCATATGGCCTTCCTCTTCGTGGATTTCACTATCAGTAACCTTCTCAAGGTCGGAACATCTCTAGACACTCGTTCTCAGTTGACCCCAGACGATTTTGTTCAGTTGAGAGCGGGTCATAGGAGCCTGAGTACTAAGACTCTCACCATTAATCCTGTCATGATTATAGCAACTCTAGTACTCTTCTCAACAAACGCCAGACAAGTTTTTTTTTTTTTCAGCTGAGAGTGCGTAAGTGTTGCATGGGTGTGTTAAGAGGCTTCAAAATACTTAAAAATGTTATTAGGTTTCGGCTTTGACACGAGGGATTTCTTCTTGGCTAAGTAAAATCGTCCGGAAGTAACCATAACAAAATAAAAAAGGCGTCATACTTCTTAAGGGGTTTATTTTAATTCTCTCCAGCCTCTTCACTACTAGGTGAGGGTCTCCAAGGATGAATAAAATCGTCTGGCTGTAACAGTCGCAAATAAAGACGCCATTGTTCTGAAGGGATTAGCTAGGACTGTTTCTCTTTCACTATGAGGGTTTTCTCCTAGGGTGCATAAAATCGTCTGGAGATTGAAAGATGAGATAAACCCCTCCAAAATGGTCATGGTACTGAAGGGTTAATGCAGGAAATTTTAACTACGACTCATTAACCCCCTCACACCGATGCCGTTTAGTTTATATTCTTGCTGACTCTTTGCGATCTGTTCGGCTTGCAATTCGGGCTGGATTTTTTATACATAGCCATTATGAACTCCTCCATTTTCAGAGTGTTCCAACGTTATAAGATCGTTTTATAGCAGCTACTATAACACACACACACACACACACACACACACACACACACACACACACACACACACACACACACACACACACACACGCCGCTCGCTGGTGCAGTGGTAACACTCTCGCCTGCCAACTGGTGGACGGGAGTTCGCGCCTCGCTCAGGTTGCGAAAAGTTTCACTGACGAAGTGGGTGGTTACTGTCCCCCTTGAGCAAGGGGACGGATGTGTGCGTGTGTGAAGGTCACAGCCTTGCCCTTAGATCGGACTATATGAGCTCTCAGCTCCCTTCCGGGAGGGTAAAAACTGACGATCACGACCATCAAGTGATCCTGACCGACCCGGTGAATTACACACACACACACACACACACACACACACCGCTCGCTGGTGCAGTGGTAACGCTCTCGCTTGCCAACTGGTGGACGGGAGTTCGCGCCTCGCTCAGGTTGCGAAAAGTTTCACTGACGAGTGGGTGGTTACTGTCCCCCTTGAGCAAGGGGACGGGTGTGTGCTTGTGTGAAGGTCACAGCCTTGCCCTTAGATCGGACTATATGAGCTCTCAGCTCCCTTCCGGGAGGGTAAAAGCTGACGATCACGACCATCAAGTGATCCTGACCGACCCGGTGAATTACACACACACACACACACACACACACACACACACACACACACAAATGACATCCTCAAGCTGAACAGTTAAAACAATACATGGTTTATTTCATGCCCTGGGCCTTTTTACCAAATTTGCTTGGCTTAATAGACCCCCCCCCATAATATCCCTAAAACCTAAAAAAATAATCACCAGACAACAGAACATTAAAATTAGAAAAAAAAAAAAATCATCAGGGAACAGAACAGTGACTTATTTTTTTTTTGCTCTAATCCGCAGTATTGTGCAACCAAGCTGTGTGCTATAGCGTTACAAAATGATATTATGTAAGGCCAGCCGATGTGTTATGTATTCTGTGTAAGTTGATACAAGCGTCGTCTAGCTTGTTGGTGCTGTTGTTGTTGCTGCTGGTGATGGTTGTGGTGGATTTGATTTGTTTGAGCTGTGGTTGATGATGACGGGATTGTTTATTTTTGTTTTGTTTTCTATTTGTGCCTATCCAAATAAAGGACAGTTTCTCTCATGCTCTAACGCCAACCAGAAGAAAATACCTAACTGCGTCCCTGTCTTGTCTGTCTGTAGCCAAACGCCTGTACAGTCCAGAAAGGGATCGCCGCAAACCCTATCCCTCCATGTCACTTGTTCATTCTTCACCAGGCTGCTCTCTCACCAACTTCCCCCTTCCCCTCGCTCATTTTCCCTCTCCATCCCACTGCGTCATCTTCTCCCCGGTCTTCCCCTCCCCCTCAGTCATTTTCCCTCTCCATCCCACTGCGTCATCTTCTCCTCGGTCTTCCCCTCCCCTTCAGTCATTTTCCCTCTCCATCCCATCGCTCTGTCTCATCCCCGGTCTTCCCCTTCTCCTGACTCATACATGTATACAAATTCCTAAAGTCAGTCTCTCATCTTCTGTTCTTGTCACATGGTGCTGTCCCCCCATAAGAGTAAATTGAGATAGGTTTAATGTTGTTAATAGTAGAAGTGCAATTGCTTTTATGACATTTTCCGTGTGTGTTTATTATTGATGTGTTTTGCGCATTGATGTTTTTGTAACTTTTGTGATAATTTTCTTTTCATGTTTATTATTTTTGCGTTCTTATGTGTCACTTTATTGTTACTGTTGATGTTATTATATTTGTTAATAGGCATTCCAGTTACAACAAAAATATTAATTTGATCCTGCGTTAAGCTGTTTGTGTAGCTACCAACTCTTCATACTCAGAAGCACGTACTATACATTAACGAAAAAAGAAAGGTGCGTAGGCGGTGAATAGAGTCGCGGACATAGATACTGATGTACTTAATGATAATAAAAAGTAAGTGATAAATGGCACTCGAAATTCCGTTAGGGGAGCATCAGAACCCAGTAAACGTTTGGAAGTATTATAAAAGATTTTCATTATTGTTCGACTAAGAAAATTGAGCTATAATTTTGTTAGCGACTCTACACAGGCAAGTGGCCGTCGCAGGTGTGGCCTCATTGTTTTGCTAACCTCTTCACCCGAAGTACTTAATCAGTATACAATTTTTTCTCCTCTAAGACGATTATATTCAGCTTAGGATAGATTTTTCGAACTGGGAGGGTTAAATGAATCCTTCCTTAATGCGTTGAGTACCTGGTGGCTTCCCTAAAGTTAAAGAAAAAAAGAAAGAAAAAATGAAAAGGCATCTGGTAACAGCAACAATAAATATAAACTACGAAAAACGTCGTCGTAGGGAAAGGGTTAACATGGCGAGGGTTTGTATCCCACCTGTAATTTTAACCCTTTGACTGCGTAGAGTTCCTGTCTGCTGAATAAAATCGTCGGAAGATAACTAGAATACACAACCTAATTTTATCCTTTGCACAAAAAGCGTTACCTGCATTGTGTTTACCTCGTCCTCACTGCGTAGTTTATTTTTCATTTCTGCTAAATATAATCGTGTGGAGTTAGCGAGTACTAATTTTTATGGTGAATGCAATAAGGAGTTGATGTTGATTTCGCGCACACACACACACACACACACACACACACACACACACACACACACACACACACACACACACACACACACACACACACACACAAAGGCAAATGGTGGCAAAAGTAGCATTTCTGCGAAAGAAAGATTTTCATTTTTCAGACAATAGTATTTTTATCATTCTGTGAAAAAAAAAAAAAAAAATGTTTGGGAGGGAGAGAAGCATTTTTTAGACAATATAAATTTTATCATGCAGTTAAAAAAGAAAAAAAATAGAAAGAACAGCATTTTACAGATACTAACAGGTTACTTATTCATTTATTTTATGTACAGTATTTATATTTTTTTGATGAGAAAGAGTGGTATTTTCAGACACCAAAATTTTTTCTCACTCTGTTTTAGAATAAAATACAATATAACATCGAGAAAAAAACCAGATTAGATGATTGGCACGGAGGAGCAACATTTTCAGAGGCTGACGGTAAAGCAAACAATTCTTTTTAAATTCTGTTTTTTAAAGAAATAAAAGTAAAGTACAGGGAGGATTGTGGAGAGAGAGAGAGAGAAGGGGGGAGGGAGGTGGAGGAAGGGAAGCATTATCATACATCGTTTTCATGTTTACATCTAATAATAAAAGGAGGAATAAGAGTGATGAACATAAAAACATATACTCTAAAAATTTTTGGACGTCTGTAGTTTTACTTGTCTTCCTTTTTAAAAAATAAAATGCATAGGTAAGATGAGGTGGTGGAGACAAATAATATATATATATATATATATATATATATATATATATATATATATATAGATAGATAGATAGATAGATAGATACAGATATATATAGATATATATATTTACACTGACGTTAAAACAGGCCATACATTTTTTTTTATATTTCCATTAAAAAAAAAAGGGTGAATGATAATGGGTGGAGGGAAAGAGTATATACATTTTTTTTCAGGTACTGATGATATGACGGAAGTCCTGTCAGTTTCTATATTCTTGAGAGAGAGAGAGAGAGAAGAATTGGAGGGATGGGGATATCGGGTGTGGTTGTGTGGGTATCCTCAATCAGTCCGTCAGAATTAAGGTATCCAGGAGTTGGCGCGTCCTTGGAATCCCTCACAATCCTTAGGGATGCGTACCCCACCCTGCCTCCTGGGTGCTGAGTGGAGAGAGAGAGAGAGAGAATGAAGATGGAGAGATGAAGAAAGGTGAAGTAGAAACGTGAAAGAAAGGGGAGGAAATAAGGACGAGAAAGTGGACTCAAACTGAATTCACTGAACTTCACTGTAATGATGTGAATTCAGTTGTGCTCTTGTCCTGGTGATGACGAGGAGAGATAAAGTGAGAGAGGTAGAATGGTAAAAAGGAGAGACAGTGAAGATGGTAGGGAAGGGAAAAGGCGACAGTGAATTTTTAAAAACGTGGTTGAAGAGGAAAACGAAAGAAGTTAATGACGATATAAGAGGAAAAGAAGAATGGGTGTATAAATTGATGAGATAAAGAAAAAAAATGAGGTTAATGAAGATAACAGGAGGAAAAGAAGAATGGGTGAATAAGTGAAAAAAAAAAAGATGATAATGGAAATGAAAAGCGAGGGCAAATACTGATAAAAAGAATAATGATTTACAGAAATGCAGGGAGAAAATGTGGTGAAAGGGATCAGAAAGGGAAGAAAATAAGTTTGCATACAAGTAGCAGTTACTGAAGAAAAAACAGAAAAGGAAATACGGATAATAGTGACTGCAATAAGCAATGGGAGAAAATGCCGCTGGTGAAAGAGGAAAGAAAGAGAATGAAACAGACTTCGTATGGAAAAGGTAATGGTGACTGAAGCAACGAAAAAAAATATTGCATACTGAAATAAAAAAAATGAAATAACGTCGGTATAAAAAAGCAAATATGAGAGAGAGAGAGAGAGAGAGAGAGAGTTTTGGTAATGAAAGAGAATAGAGAATTTGGAATTAGCTTTGAATAAGTAAGAGGATAGACAGAGCCCTCCCTCTCCCCTCTTAAATCCCTCTTACCGCCCCTTGTGGAATTGGTACGGCCTCAGACTCATATAAATGTGAACCCAGTGGACTGTAGGCTGAAGCTGCTTTCCCTCTGCAATCCACCATCCTCATTTCGGGGGACAGGGAAAGAGTGAGGCAGGAATTTATAACCAGGCAACGAACCTCCAGGTCAAATCAGTTCCACCTCGGGAAGATGTCCCTGTCTGATAGTGACAAACGGTAAGAGATGGATTGATGGATGGAAGGATATACATAGAGAGAGAAGCAGAAAAGTGGATGATGGAATGCAGACAAAAAATAAACGCTCGTACATACATATATACATATATACATTCATGAATACACACCGTATAAAGACAAACAGGCAGAGAGAAGAGACACAGTACATACAGTGAATGCAAGAGGAGGAAAAGGAAGGAAAGTGAGAAGGGAGGAATGAAAGAAAAACAGAAGTGAGAGCAGTGACATAGGGGAGAAGAGAAGTATAAGGGTGACTAGTGGGGAATGGGAAGAGAAAGAGAGAGAGAGAGAGAGAGAGAGAGAGGTGGACGGTAGGACTGAGTGATACTAAAGGAAAAAGAGGAGAGATATGGCCAAACGCAGAGTGAAGGGGAAAAGAAGGAGATCAAAAGGGGAACATGGAAAGAAAATGGAACGATAAAAGAGGGGAACTTGCAGTGCCGTAAGAAAAGGAAGGGAAAAAGAGAGGGGAAAAACGGAAAGACCAAGGAAAGAGAGAAAGAGAGGGAAAATCGCGACAGAGCAAAGGAAATGAATAAGAATGAAAAAAATATAAAAGTAAATGGAAGGAAAGTGGAGAAGGGGGAAAAAGCATATAGACAGAGGGAGAGTATGTCGAGAAATAAGTGTGTGGAAATGGAGAGAAGAAAAGTGTGATAATGGGTGGTAGAGGGGAGGAGTATGATGGAAAGGAGGACTGAGAGAGAGAGAGAGAGAGAGAGAGAGAGAGAACGAGTGAAGAAGTGTGGCTACGTGTCTTTCTCATGTGTTCAGAGGAAGCTGTTGACCGTCCTTCCTCCCCCCTTTCCCTTCCTCCCCTTCATCCACTTCATTCATCCACTTCTTACTTTTATATTCTCTCTCTCTCTCTCTCTCTCTCTCTCTCTCTCTCTCTCTCTCTCTCTCTCTCTCTCTCTCTCTCTCTCTCTCTCTCTCTCTCTCTCTCTCTCTGTGCTCAAAGGCCGTACCATCTCCACAGGGGGCGGTAAGAGGGATTTAAAGGGAGGGAGGGGGTTGTTTGGTTACCATCTGACTTATACAACCTACTTATTCAAAGCTTGTTTCGTGCTCTATTCTCTTATGTTACTTATTATGCTGGGAATTTCTTACTCTCTTCCTGCTTTCTTACATATACATATACGAATCTTATATCGTTCTCTCTGTTCACTTACTTATGCTGCATACGTAGACAAAGCTTATTACTGGTGCAGCTTACTGTGTGTCGTCTCTTATTTTATGTGCACCCAGTTTCCATTCCTTTCGTTCTTTCATTTTCCTTCTTTCCTCTTTCGTCCTTTCTCGTATTTCTCCTCCCCTGCCATTTCCTTCTCTCCCTCCCCACGTTTTCTGTGCTCTTTTTATTCTGTTCCTTCATGCCGATGTCCTATGCTGCTACATGTCTTTCTTTTCCTCCCGTGAATTTCTTCTGTTTTCACTCCCCTCCTTCCTTCATTCTTTCATCACCTTCTTTCGTCCTTCATATCTCTGTCCGTGTCAGTCATTTCAGTACGACTCTATTATTATTCTCTACACATACACAAACATACGCACGCACGCGCGCGCACACGTTCACACACACACACACACACACACACACACACACACACACACACACACACACACACACACACACACACACACACACACACACACACACACACACAAAATATCTCCCTGCCTCTCCTCCTCCCGTCCCCTCTCCGTCCCTTTTTCCGTCCAGCACTTTCCCTTCACATCTCGTCCTTCCCTCCATCTTCCCCTCCATTCTTCCATCCTTCTCCTCGCTCTCCATCCAGCCTCCTTCCTCCCTGCCACGTTCCCCACCTGATAAAAAAAAAAAAAAAAAAAAAAACAAGGGTACATAAAACACTGCTAACGATCGGTTGTTGAGGCTGAGGGAAGAAACTGATGTAAAAGTGAAAAGAGAGATTGTTTTGGGAGCAGCGTGGCGGAATTGCATAGAGGCTCAGGTTGGCAGGCCACCGCTCCACCTCTGATTGATATTATTTCTCGCCCAGCCCCCTCCCCCATCTCCATCCTCCTCCACCCCCTCATCTCTTCGCATCCCCACCCTCTCCCTCTCCCCGTCCTCACCCTCCCCCCTCCCCGCCACCCCGCCGACATACCCACACGTGCGACTCAAAACGCCATTTTAATCGTGTTTTCCCAGTAGAGGATATTTCGACTCTTCTAAGTTAATCTTCATTTTGCAGTATTCTAACCTGAAGAGCTTTCGTGTCTTACGCACGTGTACAGTAAAAAAAAATAAATAAATAAAAGTGTCTGTACTAAGTGCTGTATGTATTAAACAAGAAAAGCAATAAACATCACACTCATATATGTATACCAGTATATATATTATGCATGTATGTGTGTCTGTGTATATGTATGTATGTATATATATGTATGTATGTATTGTGACAGGGGTATTAATCTCCTCCTGTGAAGATGGTCACCAGGCCATGAACTTTTATAGTCGTAGCCATTTGCTCGTTAGGAGGCCAGGACAAGATACATAGTCATGGTCTCTTGTTAAAGTTTCTGTTTAGCCGTCAAGACATATATCATGATTAAGGAGAGAAGGACCCGTCTACCCTGTCGCTGGCACACGAACAACGTAACTTGTTCATATTTACCTAGGGCACCAGCTTTTCACGCCGCAATGTCGGCTCATAACCTCAGAAGTATGAGCTGTGAGAACACACACACATAACACATTCACACGAGTGGTCAAGCAGACAAACATGCACAGGAATCTTGGCCAACAGTCACATCATCAACGGTAGTTTATACTCTCTTTTGATCCGCTTTGCGTTAGTTTCTGGTATATTTCACCATTTTTGTGCTGGACTCTTTTCCTTTGTGTGAATGCAGCATATATCATGGAAATTTGTTTGTGGAACACCATGCATTTAAATCATCTTGCATGCCACAAGAGCACACCAGCAAAAGATAAAAGCATTCAGCTTTTTTACGTGTGACTTTGGTATATATCTATGCTCCATTAAATTTTATGTAGTTCACCTTCACTCTGTTTCACAATATCCCCTCGTTGTATTCGAAGGAAAAATAGTCCACAACTGACTGATATGATCACCACCAGAGTTTCTGCTCCATCTTGTCAGTGTAATCCATTATCACACAACAACATTGCGGGAGTCTGAAGTCGTCAGTTTCTCCTGGTCTCATAATCAGCTACAGTGCCTAGTGCAACCCATTAAATCAGTTGGTTGAAATTCAATCCGATGAAGTCTTTGTTTATTCTTCCCTTCACCAGACAATTTTATTATAGTTTAGGACGACTCTTTCGAATCGATGGGGTTAATGAAAGCTATATCTAATCCCTCCAGTTTGAATATTACACAAATAACTGCCATGAGCACCAGTACATTTCCTGCTCCATCCTCTCATTGTAACCCTTATGTTCCACAACATTGTGAGAGTCGGTAGTCGTATGTTTCACGGGATCACTAAACAGCAGCCTAACTCAAAGTAAATGTGTAGTGAAATTCTAGGTTCCAGCAGAGTATCGGGTACGTGTGGGATTTTACCAGCTTCAAAAAACTAAACTAGGCTTTTTCATTAGTTGTAAGAAGCAGGCAGAGAGAAGGATCATCATATATTTTTCCCAGGAGGGAATTAATTTGTAAACATACATGTGGGAGTAAATGTTTCCCTATATAAACATTGATCCTTATTATAGCATAGCTTACTAATTGACTTCAAACCCATTACTGCAAGAGGCCTCGCCTAGGATCCAAATAAAAACGTCTTGAAGTAGCCAGAAGAAAGCACAGAAAAAGGAGGAGGGAGGGACACGTTAACTTGCCAGAGGAGTAATGACGACAGTTTCTAACCCCATCACTACGAGGTGCCTCTCCTTGACGTTTGTGGTAGTAGGAATAAACTAAGACGCAGCATGATAGTGAAGTGGTCAAGGAAGTGCCGGATACGAAGTGGTCTATTTGTTGCCATTACCCCGTTCACTGGAGTCACGTGTATCGAATGCTGTTCTTGCTACCTCAATACAGGTATATTTAGAAATCCTCTCTTAATGATAGAGTCTGGAACAATCTCGATTCAGTTCAGTGGTATTTTTTATTTTATTTTATTATTTGCTCTTCCCTGGGACTTACTGCATTTAGCTGAAGGATAGATATCAGGCTTTGAAGGGATTATGTACTCTTTCTCCCTGACCCCGTCATTGCAAAGGGTCTTGCCAAAGCTTTATAAAATTGTGTGAGGGGAGAACGAATAAGTGAAAGCTACGTGACCTGATTCAATGGATTAACTTAATTCATCTGGCAGGGTAACAAATAAAGGAACAAGAAACGGTGCCAAGGCACAGCAGACCCGTCCCCGGAAGTCATTTTAGTGCTGACGTATAAACACAACATGATATCTAGTCAAAGATGTCACAAATCATATTTGGAGTAAGTTGGATGAAAATTGACGATTTTATGCCCATTTGAAATGTTAGACCCGATCCGCTTGACGGTGACCCCCTTACCGCTAACTGGGGGGTGATCCCCCTTATGATATGAGGTATGTTATAGGATGCAGATTTGAAAGACGCACCTATAGATTTTGGTTTCATGCCGATATGACGAATCTGAAAGGAGTTATGGCAAAAAAAAAAAAAAATTGGGCCTACAGCCTGGGTTTTGGCCCAGTTTGGCCCAAATTATAATCATATGATCAGCAAGTCATGGACCATCATCCCTGTAATTTTAGCCAAAATCGCACCAGTAGTTATCGCGTAAAGTTGTTAACAGACAGACAGACAGACAAACAAACAGACAAACCGAGTGAAAAAAAAAAAATCCGTCCCCGAGCCCCTCCGGGGCGGGGATGGGTAAAAAAGATATAGTATTCCGGGATTCTAAAGGTGTTGTCTTCCTATTCCCTCTGTTGATCTTACTGTTATGAAAGAGAGAGAGAGAGAGACGGAAAAAAGGTACATCACCAGAATTTCTTTTTACCTGTGGCAGAAATTATAAAAATGAAAATAAAAAAAAATAAATAAAAATCAGCGCATCGTTTTCTATAATGCCTAGGCCTCTACTGTATATTGTCCCCCTCCCCAGCTACATAAAACAGGGGATAATAATGAATTTTTGATCATGCTTCCTATACATACTTTTTCCTTTGGTAAAAAAAAAAAGGGGGGGGGTAATGTACGAGGAGCGATCGACGTGTATGGGTGTCAAGAAATATGGGTAAGATAAGTATTTTTCGAAGGAGATGATTTTTCATAGTATTATTGGATATTTTTTCCTATATTTTTTCTGTCTGTCAGCTGAACTTCTCATGAATGCATTTTTCTGGTATTTTGTCTAAGATGATTTTATTCAGCTTAGATTGAGTTATAAAGCCATGTAAAGTTAATATTGCCACCATTAACCCTCTCATGATCCAGACAACTCTAGCTTTCTATTCCAGCTAAAACCAGACGATTGTATGCAGATGAGAGTAAGGCCTGTGTTCCCATCGAATAAGGAAGGTCCCCATCACATTTTCCTAAGCGATTTATTTTGCTTATTACACCTAAGGATCCTCCTGTGTATTAAGTCATCCTAATATCGCCATACTCAGCATACATGACGTGCAAAATTATATTGACCACATGCATCCGAAAATAAATCGCCAAAGAAGAAGTGCTTTGGAGCCTCACTAACCTGCCAGAATACGGGCCCAAGGTGAGAATATTAACCTATCTGTGTCTATCCGTGTGTCCGTCCACTTGTATGCCAGTTCTATCCACTTTCAATTTTCTATCAATCAACCATTCAAGCTGTCTGTACTTACCTGCGTATCCCTCTACAATCTACATCGATATTTTTCTCTGTCTCTCCGTCCGTCTGTCTGTGGTGTTTTGTGGACATTTTTTGCTTTTTATTGCTGTATTTTTCTGGTAGTTTTTCCCTCTATACATCTGTGTGCATCCATCTACTCGCCTCTCTCTCTCTCTCTCTCTCTCTCTCTCTCTCTCTCTCTCTCTCTCTCTCACACACACACACACACACACACACACACACACACACACACACACACACACACACACACACACACACACACACACACACACACACATTTTTTTCTCTTCATTTCACTCTAGCTTCATTCCTGTTTTTTTTTTTCTCATATTTTTCAGCATTCATCTAGTCCTACTTTTTGATACGGCAGTGAGCTTGTGCTTATCCAGCCCCCCAACACACACACTTCCATCACACCCTACTCTTCATATATCTTCTTATGCCTTCCACTCTCTCTCTCTCTCTCTCTCTCTCTCTCTCTCTCTCTCTCTCTCTCTCTCTCTCTCTCTCTCTTTCGCGTCTTTTATTTACATTTTTTTTCATCTCTCCGTCTGCCTCTTGTCACCTCCTCTTCCTCAACGCTCTTACACACACTCCTTTGCCTCTTGTCTTCACCCTGTCAAGCCTTTGCCATCTCCTTCTCACCCTTTCCTTTTCCTTTCCCTCTTCTCCCACATTTCCTCCATCTTACTGTCTATTTCACCCTCTCTTTGCTCTTCCTACCTCTCATTTCTTCCTTATAACTCCACTTCCCACTACTCTTGTGTGTCTCCCACCTCGTCCATCCATTTCTTTCACTGAACTCTCCTCTTTCCTCCTTCATTTTCTCTCCATCCTCCCTTCCTCCTTCCATTCCTCCGCCTTTCTCTCTGTTGCCACATATTCTCCCAATTCCCACTCTTCTGTTCGTGCCCCACTTCTTCTTTAACTCTTGCTCTTCCTATCGTATTTTCATTTTCTTCTTTTCCTTTTCTGTCTTACACAATCTTCCTTCTCTCCCCGTCCCCCCCTCTTCTTTCCATCCATTTTTCTCCCTTGTCACCCCCTCTCACCCCTCCTCTTCTCCTCCCTTTTCCCTCCTTTCCCCATTTTTTTCCTTCCTTCCTTTCCCCTCCTTTTCCCAAACCTTTTTCTAAACTCTTGTTCCTACTACTTCCCTCCTTTCTCCTTCCCTCCCCGTCTCCCTCTCCCCTCCCCTTCACCACGGTCCCCCAAGAGAGCGAGGTATGAAGCGAAGGCACTAAGGGATTCGCTGTTGGCCAAACCACAGGTGCTTTTAAAAATGCTTTGCTGAGGAGCTGCGGTGAGGAGTGGGGCCCTGGAGAGCTGTGTGTGTGTGTGTGTGTGTGTGTGTGTGTGTGTGTGTGTGTGTGTGTGTGTGTGTGTGTGAGAGAGAGAGAGAGAGAGAGAGAGAGAGAGAGAGAGAGAGTTGACGTACCACAATAATTAAGCCTACTTTTTTAAGCATATTAGAAAGGTAAGCATAAAATGAAGCCTGTCTTTTGAAGTTCCACAGAAACCTCACAGGCCGAAGTTGACAGGAAGAGAACCAGGATAGTCCATTCTCGTTACACTCTTTTTATATAGAAGAATGGATAGAGGAGGCAGTGGGTTAATTAGTAGTTAAAAGTAAAATTATTGTTTCGTGTTATAGTAGACTAGAAAGCTTTGGATTTGAATCAGACAAGAAACTGACAGATGAAAGAACAGAAGTCACTGCAACTAAAGCTTTAATAAGGTGGAGTAAAAATGAAACCTATCATGTTCCTTACAGCTTAATATAAAGTTTCCCTGGGTCTGTTTTGACATAAAGAGGCAGTGAACCAAAAATGAAACGGATATATTCTAAAAGTCTGACAGAAAAGTCATCTGGGCTGAAACTGACAGGGAGAGGGACAGGACAAAACCTCACCAGTTACCCCAGTGTCGCAAGAGAATCCGACCCTCTAAAAGAAAATTGACTTGGCTGAAGTGGCACTCAATCCCACTGTAATATTCGCTGGGTCGGGTAAAGGTAGAGGCTTGGCAGGAAAAGTTGGTAGAAGAGATAGACAGATAAATATTTAGACAAACAGACAGACAGATACATAAGTAGACAGACATGAGTAGACGGATGGAGATTGATAGGTAGATTGAGTGACCGATGGATGGACACACACACACACACACACACACACACACACACACACACACACACACACACACACACACACACACACACACACACACACACACACACACATATACATACATATATATATATATATATATATATATATATAAATAAATGAGAGACAGAGAGAGAGAAAGAAAGAAGGGGGAAGAGAGGGGGAGAGAGAAAGAGAGAAGGGAGGGGGAGACGGGGGTGACAGGACGGGAGTTTGGTGGGAGGAGTTGGCATAAAGAGGGGGGTGTGACTTTGAGCTCTCTTAATATGCCCCATATCAGGTAAAACTATGCTCCGTTTCACCAAGTTTGGCACCATCAGCGATGTCGTCAACGCCTGCAGTGTTGATGTAAATCCTCTGCACTAGGTGAACCTCTGTTACATTCAGAACCAATATAAAAGCAACACAAAAGGGTATATCCAATATTGAGGACCTTTATCAATGCTACAGGTGTTGAGGACACGACTGATGTGGTGCCAGACTTACTGAAATGGAGTACAGTATAGTTGTTAATGCGTGAGGATAAGGAGGGAGGTTTATGGATGGGGGGCGGAGTTGGTAGGAGGAAAGTCGGTTTGGTAGGAATTGGAAGGGGATTGATAGCAGTGGGAACTGGATTGATAGGAAGGAGAACGGGTGGGTAGAAACGGGAGAGGAGTTGGTAGGAATAAGGGTTTGGGAGGAAGGGAGAACTATTTATAACTCAATCACCCATGTAATGTTCTCCAGGTCAGTTAAAACAAGGGCTTTGGCAGAGGCGAGGGTTGGTTGTTAGGAAGGAGGTTGGGAAGTGGCAGGGGTGGGCAGTGGGAGAGGGATTTTGACAGGGGTGGGCAAAGAGGGAAGGATGTTGGCAGGAAATGTATGGGGGGGGGGGTTAAAAGGGATGGGAAGCTGTTAGGGTAGGAGAAGAGAAGAGGGGGTCGGCAGGGGGTTGGGGGAGAGAGGAGATTTCCTGACGTAATCCCCCGTAAAAATCAACTGCGCCAGGTTTTACAAGGGGGTTGGTAGGGGGGAGGGGAAGAGGGTTGGCAGGAAGGGAGGGGGGGTGGGGGAAGAGGGTTGGCAGGAAGGGAGGGGGGGTGGGGGAAGAGGGTTGGCAGGTATAGGGGTTTGAGTGGCAGGGATCTTCTGGCTCTGGGTCAGTGGAGTGGGGTTTTGTTGTGTTCGCGTGTTGTGTATTGTTTGCTGTTTATTTTTGCGTGTTTGTGTGTGTGGGGGGTAGGTATTTGTGTTCTACTGTAGGTGTAATTATGTGTGTGCTGTGAATTTCCCTTTTTTGTTGGTTTATTTGAAAGATTACGTGCATGTATGTGAGTGTGTATGAATTTAGGCATGTGTGTGTGCGTGTGTGCTTACAGTATAATAATATCTGTTCATACCCTGGAGTCGCTTTAGCCACTGTCCATTTATTTTCTTTGCTGTCTCTCTCTGTATATATCGGTGCTATATTTTTGTCTGCCTGTCTATGTCCCCGTCTCTTGTGGCTCTGTCTCGACCCAGGAACCTCCTTTTCTTTTTTCTTTTTTTTCTTTTTTTTTTTACGTTAGAAGATATTTTTCATACTTAGATGAAAATGGAATATTGTGGAAAAAAAATTTGTTCCTAATAAGCATTTTTTCAAGGTTTCTGTGGCATTTTAGTTTTCTTTTTTCATTCTTCTTTTTTGTAAGTGAGCAATAGCCATTCCTCTGTCAATTTCCCTGCCCTGTGACCAATAAAAACATGAAAACGAAACAATGCCATATAACTTTTTGCACAACGACACGAACCCGTGCACCGTCGCTCCATCACATAAAAATAAAAAACAGGAAACAGAAGAAAAAAAAAAAAAAAACACTGAAAAATACTAGCAAGAAAAAGCAAGGGAAAAAACATGGAAAAATACCTGCAAGAAAAATCAAGGAAAAAAAAAAAAACATGGAAAAATACTCGCATCCTCTTTTGGGAAATACATTTGCGTGAAGATAGGCACGCATCGCCCCTTCTTCACTGCCTCAAAAAATCCCTGGAAGAAAATACATCCCTCCTTAGAAATGGTGGGAGAGGCACGCACGCTGAAGGAGGGTTGGGGGGGAAGGGGTCGCAAAAATGGTAATAATGTTATCTTTATTATTCTCTTGGTGAAATGGAGAAAGGTGGGGCTGGAAGAGAGGGGTAGAGAGAGAGAGAGAAAGAGAGAGAGGGAGAGAGAGAGGAAGGGGGGAGGGAAGGAGGAAGGTTGTGAAGGGAATGTGATGGGAACCAGTGTATGAAGAGAGGAAGAGAATGACTGGAGAGGTGAGACAGTGAGCGTGAGGAAAGACAAAGGGAGAAAAAGGTGAATGGGAGGGGGAGACAAAAGTTCACAAGAGTTCTGATATCTCTGTTATCCCCTGGTGAAATTTAGAGAGAGAGAGAGAGAGAGAGAGAGGGGGGGAAGGAGTGTGTGCGTCCGTATGTGTGTGTGTGTGTGTTTGTATGTGCATTTATTTATATGTCTGATTATCTTTGCCTGTTTGTCTGAGAGAGAGAGAGAGAGAGAGAGAGAGAGAAAGAGAGAGAGATTGGAAGAGGAAAGATAGAATGGTGATATTTGGTAGAGTGTAATATGATCTCTTGCTTTCAGGGCAAAATAGAAAGTAAGAATGGAGGGGTGGTAAGATGAGAAGCAAAGAAGGGGAAAATGAAAGGGAGAGAGTGAAAAAAGTAGGTAATGAGTGTGTGTATATGGGAGACAGACAGATGCACAGATAATAGACAGAAACGCATAGACTGTTTGCGGAGAATGGCTGAAGAGGGTGTGGGATAAGTGATATAGACGAGATAATTTTAATAAACAATGATGCTTGAAAAAGGCACTAGCAGTAAAATGGAGTATTGAAAAAGGAATCACTCACAGACACGCGCATACCAACACGCACGCACGCTTACGTACAGTATACACACACACACACACACACACACACACACACACACACACACACACACACACACACACACACACACACACACACACACACACACACACACACACACACACACACACACACACACACACACACACACACACACACACACACACACACACACACACACACACACACACACACACACACACACACACACACACGTTACAACACAACATAACACAACAGAAAGCACGGCAACATATATAACACACAGGACAAACACAACACAAACACAACGCAATACAACACAACACACCACCAACAGAATATATACAGCACAAAACGATACAGCACAGCACAGCACAGCAACACAGCACAACGCAGCACAGATTCCAAAATATTTTACCCCACGAAACTGTTCCGAAAATAAAAGCGAATTGCATCTAAAAGTTACTCTATCATTCGCTCGCCCATAGATTCATTCCGGGGATTTAGAAAAAAAAAAAGGGAAAAAGAAAAAAGATATACAATCGAATATGTTCCACGAAAGGGGCTAAATAATTTACAGATGCGAGATTTAATGGGGGACTGAAATGTTTGTGGATATGGTAATCAAGGGGAAATGAGGATAGTGAGGGGAGGAGAGGGGGGCTGGCAAATTATGAGAGGAATGGGAGGGGGATGGAGTGCTATGAATATGTGGGGAATTAGAGGTCATTTGGAGGAGGAGGAGGAGGAGGGGTGAATGAATGGGGAAAATTGGGATGAAGGTAGGCGAGAAGCGGCGGACTAGAGCGAAGATAGGGGATGAGGAGGTGAGGTCGTGCCGAGAATGGGGAAAGATGGATGGAGGGGGATTAGGACGGTGGTAAATAAAAAGGATGATTGGGGAATTATTTGGTGGGGTGGGGTGGTGTGGGGAATGGGGAAGAGGAGATAGAAATGACGAGATCACCAGTAAAAAAAAATTTGAGAAGGGGATGGGGATGTGTGATGATCTAGAGAATTATAAAGAGAAGGATCGAAAGGATTAGAATGGCGTGGAGGAGGATGAGAAAGTATGCAGAAAGGGATGGGAAAATTGAGACGTTAAGAAGAGGAAGAAAACGAGAGCTATAGTTTGAAGAGAGGAGCAAGAGGAAGTGGGTACTTAATGGGGGAAGGAAGAGGAAATTAGGGAGAGGGTGACAAGGAAAAGGGAGGAAAGAAGAAAGTAATGAAGATGAAGAGAGAAGAGTGGAAATGAAGAGGAAAAGAGGAGAGAGGGATCGAAGAGGAAGAGGGGAGAGTGGTAATGAAGAGGGAGCTTGTGTGGGGGTGTTGGGGGGGGGGGATGTTAGGAGGGAGGGGTGGAGTGAGAGGGACACTGCTAATTCCTTAATCAAATCACTCACGCCTCCTGACACGAAGAGAGATTAGCAAACAGCAGCCGGGATTTCATATTTTCCCACTATTGTCGAGCGAGGCGGGTCGAATCTCTCTCGAACGAAGCAGGAGGACCGTTTGTCTCGCGATATATATATATACAGACGCTCACAGTTTTACAATTTCCTCTCCTCTCTTTTTTTTCTTTTTCTTTTTTTTTTTTCATGCTTTCGCTTCATCTCGCGTGTTGGTGAAAATTGTTGACGGCGGTGGCAGGAAGTGCGACTGGCAATTCGCATTTCGGTTTGCCTCGTTAAGGGCAGTAAGGTGGAAGGGAAAATTCGCACGCAATTTCGGGGCTTCGGAGTTGCGTTAATGTGGGCAGAATGGGGTTGTTAATGGAGTAGGTGCGTAGGTGATTATCTGGAAATGTTGGTTTGGTACTACAGGTGCGTTATTAGAATGAGTGAGCCTAGGGAAAAGGTGGGAAGATAGAAATGGTACGTCATGCTGCAGAGGTTCATTTTGCGAGTAGAATGGGATCGTTAGTGGCGTGGGTTTGTGGGCGGGCTGTGATGGGTGAACAGGTGGGTAGTTAGAGTGGGTGAGTTTATAGAATAGGTGCTATTAAAACTGCATTGATGAGTTGGTAGATATGGTAGTTTATGTTTCAGAGCCTCATAATGTAGGAGAAAAAAAGGGAAAAAATAGTAGTAGTTTGCTGAGCTGGTAATTATTGGAATGCATGGTTTTAAAATAGGAAGGTTTATAGAGGAGTTTAGCTTTTAGAATAGGTGGACGGTAAGAAAGGGTAGATCATGCTTCATAGGTTCGTAATATGAGAAGAATAGGAGCATTACTGAGATAAGGCGGGTGCGTGGACAAGGGTAGGTAATTAATACAATAGGTGGGATATATAGAGAGGCAAAATAAACGAGAAGTTACTAGAATACATGTACTGATCAAAACACACAAGAACTGGATGGTAATTTTGTTTTATATGCTTCTATGTGCTCGACTCTGGGCATCGGCCTCACAGCCTGCTCCCAAGGCCCAGTAGTCCTCCTACATATCATACACCTCTACATGTCACCACTTCGGCGCTAACACCCACCGTCAATATTGAACACATGCTAGGGCTGTCTCATACGGGACTGGTGTATTGGTATTAGCGGGGGTATTTTTACGACATGTCGGCTGGTCTTCTGGTAGATCGGTAAAGTCTGCTTTACAGTACATGAAATTCAAATCCTTAAACTGTTCCCTGCCCCAGCGGGGATTTGAACCTGGGTCCGGTAGGACTGCAGGCCACCTCTCTTTCGATTGAGCCGCCGCATTCCAATGCCCAGGAATAAGTGGACATGTAGTGGAAATAGATTGATAAAAGAAATATAAACTAAAAGAGGTAACCCCCTGAAAATTGAGTTAGTCAAATAGGTGGTGGGTAAAATGGGGGATTTTGTAGGACAGACGATTCAGCGCTAAAAGCAGTTCAGTCAGACAGGCAATGACTCGGGAACAAAAGGTGAATCAGGAGAGAAAAGATTAGTTGGAAGAGTATGAAGGTTTAAAGAATAAATTTGACCTTAGAGAGAGGGAGGGAGGGAGAGGTGGGGGGGGGAGAGGGAAGCAACTCAGTGAGAAAAGGACAAAAAAGTTTATGCAAATTCTGAAAGCCTCCGTCATTCCATGGGGAGGGCATAACGTTGTCTCCCCTCTCCCCCTTCTCTCTCCCTTTCCTCCCTGTCACTCCCTCTCCCCCCACTCTCTCCTTCTCCCCCCTCTCTCTCCCTCTGCCCTTTCTCTCTCTCCCTTTCCCCCTCTCTCATCCTCTCCCCCCTTCCTCTCCTTTTCCCTCTTCTTTTCCCCCCTCTCCCTTTCCCATGATATATATCCCCCAATCCCCGGTCCCTCATCTCCTTTTTCCCACTTTTCCCCTCCCTCTTTTCCTCCTCTACCTTCATCCCTCCTCCACTTCTCCCCCTCCACACCCCATTTCCCTTCTCCATTTCTCCCCCTCCTCTTTCCTCTCCCACACCTTTATGCTCCTCCTCCTCTTCATTCTCTCTAGCTCCACCTTCCCCTCCCTCTCTTATCCCCGTCCCCCTTTTCACTTCTCCCCCTCTCCTTCTCCCTTTCCTCTATTTCCCATCACCCTTCTCCCTTCTTTTCATTTTCCCCTTTCATTTCTCTCACTGCCCCTTCTCCATTAACCATCTCCTCCTCACCCTTTCTCTCATTCTCCCCTTCTCCCTGCCCCATCTTTCCCTTTCCTCCTCTGTTCCTCCCCCTCTCTCTTTTCCTCCTCTTCCACTACACATCTCTCCCTGTACTCTTTTTCTGTCCAACTCCCAAATTTATCCTCCCTCTCCCCCTCCCCTCCCTCTCCCCCTCCCCTCCCTCTCCCCTTCCCCTCCCTCTCCCCCTCGCATCCTCTCGTGTCCCCTAAAGTCGTCAAAATAGTTAGATTATACGCCTGGCTCTTCTCATATTCAGTGGTTTTGGTGGGGAGAGAACAGGAGTGGGGAAAAAGGGAGCCTGTTCTGAGTGATGGTTATATTTTTTTTTTAGGTGTTTGACGGAGTGTGTATTTGGGTAAGGGAAAGCAGGAGACTTGACTGCCGAAGGGTAATATTAGGAGAAAAAAAGGAAAGGGTTCTAATGAGGTCGATTGAATAACTGATTGATTGGTTGATTGAGGTAAAATTAATAACTGAGCGGTTGATTGCCTCTGACTGTAGTGATGGATCTTAATGACGTAGACTGATAGCTTTGATATATTAATTGACTACGGAAGGGCTTTAGTAAGTTACTAAGGTAGATTGGATAACGTACTGATTAATGGGGTGGAATTTATAACAGATTGAGTGATTGATTGGATGACATTGATTGGCAGACTGAAAGAGTTTTTAATGAAGCAGATTGAATAACTGTTTGATTGACTGAATGGCTGATTGATTTGATTTGGATAAGAGGTGTCCTGATAAAAAGATAGTATCTAGTAGATGTTAATGGTCGGTAATATTATAGGATTTTTTTTTTCTGAAACCAAGAGAGGATGGAGAGTAAGACTGAGAGTTAAAGAGGGAGGTATTGTTTACGGGAGAGTGGGAAAAGTAAAATGATGAACCCTCTTCTGCATGGGACAACTCTAGTATTACGTTTTCGCCAAGGCCCACGGCTTTGGTCGGCTTAGTGTGCATAGAAGCCTGAGAGTGTCTGCACTGGCACCATTAACCCTCTCACGGTCGGAACAACTTTATTACTATATTCCGTATAACCCCAGACGATTTTATTCAGATGAGAGCGCGTCTAAGGAGCCTGAGAGCGTTAGAAAGGGCGACAGGAGCATAGAGAACTAGGAAGTGGGAGAGTTATCAGGTTGAAATAAAAGTACAACAGAAGTGGGAAGAGAGGTGGAAGTGAGGATGTCTAGAAGTGTAAGAGAAGCTAATTGAGAAGTGTGACATAATTTAGGATGATTTAGAGGCGCAACAGAAACTAAACGGAAAGTGTGACAAATTAAGGCATCTGAGAGGTATGACGAAAGTTGCAAGAATTGGGAAGTGTGATAGAAAGAAGGGTAATTGTGAAGTTGTACTGACAAATAACTGAAAAGTGTGGCGGATACAATAAAGAAGTATATAGTATTTAAGTTAAATGAGAAATGTGAAAAAAGAAACTAAGGTATACTGAGGGGAGTGACGGAAACTAAGAATGATTTAGAAGTGAAACGAAGAGGTCGGAAAGGTGTGTCAGAAACGAAGATAATAACATAGACTTTTGACAAACTGAGGTATCGGGGAAGTGTAACAGAAACCGATAATTGGAATATTTGACGAACCTAGATAGCTGGGAAGTGTAACAAACTGAGATACAGTAATCGAAACTGTGACAGTGCTAAGGTTATTGGGAAGTGTGACAAACAAAGGTAACCAAAAAGTGTGACAGAACCAAAGGTAACTACCCCGGCGTATTCGATTACTCCTTTTTCTTTTTTCCATAGTTATTTTTGCCTTACTTCCAATAGAAGATTTTGTTGACCTTCGGACAGACGTCTAGTTACGGACTGGTCAATGAATGCTTTGACTAGCACATTCATTTCAAAGTATCTCTTTGATAATGAATAAATTTGTGTGATGTTTGCAATAATCTGTACATAAATGTTGCCGTTCCTCTATTTGTAAATTTGTCGTCGGAGTTTAGGGCATTGACGTCACTAGTTTCAGTACCTCCGTGTGGCTGAGTAAAGAGTGGGAGAAGCCAAGGCCATCACAGTGGTTGGTTAGGAAAGTGGATGGAACTGAGGAGACTGACGATACAAGTCCTATACTCTGTGTTAATAACCTAGTGGGCAGAGGCCGATAGGGTCATTGTTTCATAGACGAGGAGGCATATCAAGTTTCATTTGTTAACTGTACTGCCAAGGTATTTATACAAAACTGAGTTGAAGCCTCAAACCCACTGCAGACCACCAGCCTAAGGAATTTGTTCACCTGGAGGAGACGGCCCTTCATGGAAGGTATAGACTCTAAAGAGATCAAACCATCAAGGGAGACTGATCCACAAGGATGTTGACCTTCCCAGTGTGGGGTAACCCTTTCAGGACAAAGGAAACCAGAGGGTGTAGGGAAGGACATGGTCTCATGCACGCACGCACGCATCTTTGGAAGGTTAGACAAAGAATATTTTGAAGTGTGCATTGTCATATCACTTATAATTCAGATCTGTTGCCGGAGACGAACTTATGTTGCCAGTAAATTGCAAAGTACGTCATTACAGTGGGGTGGCTAAGAAGTGTAACTATATAAAGGTAGTAATATTGTAACAGATATGAAGAGTGGCAGAAACTACGATAACAGAAGTATAAAACAAAGGATAGGATTGGAATACATGGCATAATCCAGGGTAACTTGAAAGTGTGGAGATGCAAGAATAAATGGTGTGTTGCAAATAAAAACATGTCCCAGAGAGACTATATTCCACTTCGTTACAATCTGTAAACCTGTCTGTTAAAGTAAAGGAGATATAAAGGATTCAGGGTTTCAAAATTAGAATATTGTCATAAGTTGGCCATCTTGGGTGTTTTCAAAATTTCGAAAAGGCGGGCATCAATCTCCTATATGGACGTACAATCATATAAAATATGAGAAATTCCCAACAAATGGTTTGTGAGGTACATCGTGGAACGGACGTACGGACTAACGGACGGTCGGACATCACCTAACCTAAGATTCCACTTGGTTTCTCACGAAGTGGAATAATAATTATCAGGTATGACCGAAAGAAGCATAGATGGAGCATGAAACAGAAGCAAAGATAATATGAAAAAATATTTATCACCAGACTGAGGTTAAGGGAGGGCTTGGAGGGAGTGTGGAAGATTCGGGATTAAAGATCAGCCGTCGATGTAAGGAAGGGAGAGAGAGAAAAAAATGTCTTTTATTCTGTTCAAAATAATGGGGTTAGATATGGAGTAGCCAGTATTTATCCTTTCACTATAAGAATCTTCTCCTTAGCGGAATAAATATTGTTCGTTAGTGGCAAGAAAAATAAAAGCTAAAAAGTGGCATGATGATAAAAATAAAAAGACATATCGCAGTGAAAGGGCTAATGGGTCCAGATGGGGGAATACATCACACCGTGTGGCTAATGGGATGGAAATTTTAATGGACTTCTTAGCGCAGGAATACTAAGTGGAATATGAAAAATGGAGAGAGAGAGAGAGAGAAAGAGAGAGAGAGAGAGAGAGAGAGAGATGCTGTAGTCGGGTTCATTTTTTACGACTGACCTGAATTAATGGAGATTTGTGTTTAATCACTTCGCCTCAATAGGTCCCCCCTAAGCCGAATTAAATATTTTCAATAGCAAGAATATAACAAATGCATCATCAATACTGACAGGGTTATTGCAGATTCTAGCCCCGTTCACCGAGAAGATCGTCTGACGGTAAAAAAAAAAAAAAAAAAAAAAAAAAGACGCCAGAAAAGCTGTCACAATGAGATTTGTACCCTAAGCTGAGTAAAACTTTTCTCTCGGTAAAAGAAATGAAATTAAAATAATGGGGGTCATTCTGAAGACTGGTTCTGTTGCTGTAACTATTTTCTACCGTAATATGAATTAAATCGCCTGTCGGGAGGGAATAAAGAGAGAAAAAAAAAACATCATGGAGATTTCAGCCTTAAAAATTTCAACTCTAAAACGAACGAAATCATCTGTAAAAATAAAATACATAAAGACATCATCGTATAGAGGACAGGGGAATTAGCAAGAACATAATAATAAAATAATTCGTCCTCGCACTGAAGGGGTTAATGGGTAGGGAGGAATGAGAGAGGCTTACCAATGTTGGCTTAGGAATAAATGAAAAAGAAATTGGAATGGGGAGGCGGGAAGAGGGATTACGTGGGGGGTCAGAAAATTAATTCTTGGTAAATTGAGGCAGAGGGAAGGATTGTGGGTAGAGGATTAGAGAGAGAGAGAGAGAGAGAGAGAGAGAGAGACAGTAAAAGAAAAGAATTATGTAGGTCAGAATAAAAGAAGACATTACACAGATTAAAAGTCTGAGAATTCCGGTACAGGAAAGTTATGTTGGAACAGATAATTTCCGAACTGAAGGTACGATAACTAAGATGATAAATCAAAGAAAAGAAATACACCAAAATTTACGGTGATAAGATACAGAGAGAGAGAGAGAGAGAGAGAGAGAGAGAGAGAGCGTAATTAACGTATTTCAAGGAAGGTGCCTGGATCTTACCGGGGTACTGAAGTCGGTTTAACCTTTTCAACCCGAGGACATCAGTTTTTCTGTATTCTTGCTGCTAACAGATGAAATCATTCAACTTAGTAAATACCTCTTGTGCTGAAGGGATTCATGGAAGCCTTATAGAACACCTGCAGCTCAAAAAGTCTCTCTTAATGAAAACAAAATCGTCGGAAGGTAGGGAATACAGCATCATGAGTGAGGTGGTTGGCCGCTTGAACTAGGTGACCCATTTTACATGTTTATTCTAGCTACATCCAGAGGTGCTGCAAAGGGATGCCTTCATGTGGTGGCCTCTACATAAACGTGCGACTTAACTGCCTAGTTATACAGACATCCTTAATCTACTTTTCTGTCCCCTAAGAGTCACGTTTCAAATGAGCCTGATGCCATAACAACAGCAACAACAAAGTGCTACTTCCAGGCACTTATAATGTATATTCATGTTTTGGAAGACCTTTTGTAGTGAAGAGGTCAGCAGAAACTATCCCCCCCCCCCTCCTCAGGTCTGAAAAATCTCTTCTAAAATAAATGATATCGCCGTGAGGCAGCAGGAATGAAACACAGATTTCGCCACAGGACGAAAGAGGTTAAACTTTGGTATAGATACAGGTGGTATATTAGTTCCTGGACACATCTGGGATTCCTAAATAACGAAGCGAAAATCCAGACAAATGATGGTCAAGCGGAACCGCATTGGACTGGTGATTAAAAGAACGCCAGACCGATGCCAGGCTGGGGCAGGTAACATTTTGGCTCTTAGAATTTTGGCAAAACATTCGCAACTGATTGCCACAGCACATACTGACTTCATTTAGAGGAACAAAAACATTAACAAGAAGAAAACTGGAAATGCCAGACCAAATCCTGAATGTATTCAGTCTCGGCATGTGTTCAATGTGGACGGTGAGTGTTGGTGCCCAAGCCATCGTTTGCTCGTAAGATGACTTCCGGATCCAGTGTACTCGTATGCCCAACATCGGATTTTAAAAAATGCTTAGCGATATATTTACGCTTCGACACAGAGTGGAATCCTGTAATAGGTCTGTTGACCGATGATTGCACGTACATGGATGGGTGGTGCACGTTTAATAGATCCCTAAATCTCTCCACTAGAATCATATCAAATGGGTAACACTGAAGGAAAACACCCAAAAAGGAACAGGGGGAACAGGGGAAGAACTAGGTGGTGAGGAAGTGAATTTCAGTTGTACGAACAAGTGCCTGGACTTAACCCTACATGAATGGGCAGTATTTTGTGGGTAAGTGATAATTTTATAGTGTGACTGAGAAGGATTGCACTCAAATGTTCCCCCAGACTACGATAAGCAACCGGTGATTTACATCCAGGTCTCTATTTCAGTTCTAATTACAGATAGACTAGGAAAAGGAGATCCAGTTTAATGTCGCATGGTCGGTCAGCGAATTGTACCTGAGTCCTCTCGCTTGCAAAATCTGTGTGCGTGTGGTTACATTACACAGTCTCAGGAGAATCACTGCGGTACGAAGTACTTAAGAAATAATTTCATTGAAGAAGTTAATGAAGCATGTTTCTTACTCCGTCGCTACAAAGGTTTTTCCTTAAGCTGAATAATATGGTTTGACAGTTGCACGAATATGCTTAAAGATATATCATCGTTCTTGAAGCACCAATTTAGTGTGGTGAGTTGGAAGGGGGAGGAGAAAGAGGAGAGGGGAGAGACAGGGATGGGAGAATGAGAGAGAGCAGAGTGAAGAGAGAAACTGGGGGAGTCGGAGTTGGGGAGAGCGAGGGATGCGACGGGGAAGGGGTAATGGGAGGCGGAAGACGGGGGACAGGTGAACGGGGAAACTGTGAAGAAGGAGGTGATGGGGAAATGAGAGGAGGGAGAGGAAGAAAGGGTGAACGGGGGAAGGGTGGGGAAGGAGGTTGGGTACATACCTCTCTGTATTTGGTGTACAAAAGTGGGTGTAACTTTGTTGAGTGGGTACAAAGTAAATTCCTCTGAGATGCAGAAGTAAGGTCATCAGGGAGTCACAGTGAGTTGAGATAAGTACAAAAGTGCGCACAAATTTAAACTTGGTGGAGGACTGGTAAAACTGGGTAAGAGTACAGAGGCAGTACAGTCGTGTAATATAAAGTAGAAATGGTTTGTTATAAGGGTGAGTACAGAGATGCAGTACAGTGGTAGGGTACAAAGTAAATTGGCAGGATACAGTAGTGCATTTCAGAGGCGGGCAGAGGAAGGGTACAGAGGTAAGCGAGGGGGTGGTAGTGCGGTGGTCAGGGAAGGGGGGGAGAAGGAAGTGGAAGGGGGCACGGGTAAGTGGTAAGAAATAGTATGATGAAGGAGAGGATATTACCACCACTCTTCCTCAGTAATAATGGATGGCTTATGACACATCACACCCTTACTCTCTCTCTCTCTCTCTCTCTCTCTCTCTCTCTCTCTCTCTCTCTCTCTCTCTCTCTCCTACGTCTGCCTGTCACTGTTGACCCCTCTTTCAGTATATCGGGCTGTTGAATGATATGCTGTCTTGAGTGGCTTGTCTTTATCTGTTGGCCTGTCTCTATCGTCTTGTCCCTCTGTCAGTCTGAAATGATATGCATATCTTGGGTGACCTGTCTCTTTGTTGGATGATCTCTCTGTGTGTTGAGGAGGCTGTCTGTTGGATAAGATGTCCATCTTTTGAGTGGGCTGTCTGTTGGATGCCTGTTTTAGTCTGTTGCAGGGCATCTGTGTGCGTTGGGTGACTTGCCTCTTTGCTGGATATGTCTGTGTTAGGTGGTCTGTCTGCTTGCCCGATGGATGTCTTTGTCGTGGGTGGCCCGTCCATGTCTCTTCATATGTCTCTGCGTTTTTCGAATAGTGTGCCTACCTGTCTTACTATCTATTTGTATGTCTACCGGGTTACCTTTCTCTAGGGTTATATGTCTCATCGATGGTCTTTCAGTTTTGTTAATGGTGTGATTGTCTATTAACCTTCCCTTGAATGATGTCTGTTTGTTATATGACCTGTTTGCTGGATGCATTACCATTTCACAGTTTCTCATGACCATCAAAATAATTATTCTCCCGCCTCAGTAACCTGCCTCCTGAAATAGGGTAAAATAGAACGAAAGAGGCTCAGTTTTTCGCCATTACTATACGAAAAAAAAAAAAAATGTGGCCGGCCTAATGGCCTGCCCAGCACCTGATATCTGATAGGTCACGTTTTTGCCAGTAATTTTTTATTCTGTCACCCTCGACCTGTCACTCTCGACATGTCAATCGACCTGTCATCCTCAATACACCCGTCAACATCGACTTACCATTCTCGATTTGTCTTCTTTGACCTCTCAGCATTGGCCAGTCTTCCTCAGTTTGTCATCCTAGACTTGTCATCCTCTGCCTTTTCAACCCTCACACTAGACTGTCTCTCGTTTAGTCAGCCACCTAATCCTAAACCTCAAGGACTGTTCTCTTTTTTGAAACCTCACAGTCGACACCTCCAGACCGACACCTCACACTTAACACCCCACAATCGATATCTAACACTCAGCACCTCACGCTCGACAAGACACACTCAACACTTGACGCTCGACACCTAACACTCGATACCTCACATACGACACCTCACGCTTGACGCCACACACTTAATGCCTCACACTTGATACCTCACACTCGACAACCATTACTCGACACCTCAAACTGACCATCTAATTTTGAACACCTTACACTGAACACCCCGCATACGACACCGCAACGGGCACCAGCCATTCAACCGCCTCACAGTCAACGCCAGATGACACTCGACCCCTCACACTCGACATCTCACACTGGAAACTTCACACTCAAAATCTCACACTGAACGCCTCACACTCGACACCTCACACTGGACACTCCTCGCTCAAAATCTCACACTGAACACCTCACACTCGACATATCACACTGGACACGTCACAGTCGAACACGAAACCACACAGTAAGCACCTCACACTCAACTCTTCATACTCGACACCATATGCTAGACCCCTCACTTCCTATCCCTCGCACTCGAAACGACACACTCTGAACCTCACTCTTGACATCTCACACATGACACCTTACTACACACTCGACACCACCTAATACTTGATCACCTGCCGCCTGATGCCTATCACTCGACCTAAGAACCACTAGGACCTTGTGTGTGTACAAAGGAAGGTTAACTTACACATGTTATATGGACAGCCAGCTTGTTCTCCCAGTGGCTTAGGCTAGTGTGTGTGTGTGTGTGTGTGAGAGAGAGAGAGAGAGAGAGAGAGAGAGAGAGAGAGAGAGAAGGGAGGGTGGCTTAACACATTCCACACTGACAGGCAGCTTGTCCCTCGGAGTCTTAGGTCAAGGTTTGTGTTTGTTTGTTGCTTGTGTGTGTAAGTTTGTTTGTACGCTAAGTAGTTTGTGTTATAATGCATATTTGTTTCAGTTCGTTTCAGTATTGGTACAAAGCCGTTATCATTTTTCTTTTAAAATAAGCTTTGTAACACATCTGAACGATTTTTAACTCAGTGTAAGGCTCTTGAAACATGGTGCCATTGTTTATTAACCTGCACTAGTGATGGGTTACGGTTTTCCAATATATTAATTTCTCTTTCCCTTCAATCGTCTCATGGTCAAGACAACTCTGCTCTAATATTCCAGCTAACGTTCAGACGATTTCATTCCGTTTAGAGTGAGTATACAAAGTGTTAACATTATCACCTTTAACCGTCACATTATCAGGATAACACTTGTATTCTATTCAAGCTAACATCAGACGGTTTTATTCAGCCAAGAATGAGTGGCAGCAGCCTGAGTGGTAATTATTTTGGACTTGTATTCTACGGAACAGCTACTCTCCGAAAAACGAAGCTCTAAAGCATCACAGCCCCCCTTTTATCGGTAAATTTTCTTATGTACAGTCGCCAAACTTTCCACCTGGGCCACCTATCAGCGAGAGGTTGTCAACGGGTGCTGGCAACAGTGCTTGTATTTGTTCGTGTGTACATGTTCGACCAAATTCGGATCATCAGCTTTCTTCGTCCGTAGTGAACCTCCGTCAGAGTTCATCCCAATTTTCAGTAGGCAATTTTTAGCCAACAGAATTTCAAAGGAACTTCTTGAAAGTATTGGATAATGCGAGTATTGAAACAATAAGTAAAATAACCTAAAAAACCGCATCTTAACATTTGTTACATATTTATAAACGTTTTTTTTTTTCTCTATTACATGATAAACCCATGGCTAAAAATTGTCTACTGAATATTGAGAGGAAGAACCTTCGTGTGACCAGCCCTTACGGTAGAAAAATTGATACCGGTGTCTAACTATTCGTTTTGCATTTCGCCAGTCCTGGACCGGTCTCGATTAAACCCATTGAAATGCTATTTTTGATCCGAGACATGGTTAGATAAGTTAGGTCATTAATTGTTACAGGATTACTCACTGGGCGGGTAGTAATTACTAAGTAGGAGGGATAGGAACTGTACAGTAGATGTCGGAGGTTGAAACTCGTTCGTTGAGACAGAATACTGCCTCGAGTCTAGCTTCGTCGGAAATATATATATATATATATATATATATATATATATATATATATATATATATATTCCAGCCTGTAATGATAATTTCATGTTCGTTATGTTGCATTTACCAATCACATACGTAATATAACAGGCAATGGTTATATAAATGTTCCAAGAATTCATGAATCATTAGCAGTTGTGCTTAAAATGACTGAAGCTTTTGCATACTGTTATGGAGAGGTGGTGTCTTCATCTTGTTATAATGTGAGATTATGTTGTTCGGTGAATAATCGATGAGAGTGTAAATGTGTGACCTCACACAGAAGAGGCACCGCTCACAATCAATTTTCCTTGTAATGTGTAATTCAGTCATTCGTTAGATGAATGAACTATACAGGTGTGCTGTTATGACCATAGTCATATGAAATATGATACAGTAAGTCATTATCATAGCTGATATAATAGCCACATTCGACAACAGTATGCATAAACTCATTTGCCTGTTGAGGTGACAGTATTTTAACATACCTCTTCGTGGTGCACCACAGAACACATAAAAAACACCTACCTGACGTATTACCAATGAGGAAATAAGCAACCGTTAACAGTGTCTGAACATCATCCTAATGTTTACTGGTCAGTGTTATTCATGATGTGAATATGGTAGGTAATCTTACTTGTAACTGGAGAGAGAGAGAGAGAGAGAGAGAGAGAGAGAGAGAGAGAGAGAGACTTGGGGCGATTCCAGTATTTGGTGCATTAATATGTTATGGTAACAATGTAAAATTAAAATAGAAACTACAATGTTTAGTATTGTTAAGAATGCAAATATTTAATTGAATGCTAATGGATCTCAAAAACTAGTTCGGTAATTATTATCACTGGCAGTATGAATAACGTAACCCCCGCCTCCCTCCGTCCGGCGCCTGCCCTGGCCTTCACTACATGCCAAGCCTCCCCCCTTACACAGCCCTCCCATCGGCTTGACCAGTTGCAGGAAACAGGTCGCGTGGAATTGTTGCGTGCCTCAGGTTGCACGGACCAAGGCCAAGTAAGTATAGTATAAAATATATTATTCTATTATATAAAATAATATATATTTATATCATAATATTATATATATATATATATATATATATATATATATATATATTACCTTATCATAAAGTTAGTATAGTCATATTTATTTGACGTTGGTCAACGCGACCTGTGGCACAGAACAGTTTTCCATGCCACCAGTTTCATGCAAATGGCTGAGCCGATGGGAGAGCCGCCTTACACCTGAGACATTTTTATCCCCACCCAACTCCGTACCCTTCCATCTATGGGATGAACTCTGACTCTGACGGAGGGGTCAGTACGGACGAAGAGAGTTGATGATCCGAACTTTCGTCGAGCATGTACACACGAACAAACAGATTCATTGTTGCCAGCACCCGTTACCCCCCTCTCGCTGCTAGGTGGCCCAGGTGGAAAGTTTGGCGACTGTACTTGTACTTGGGGGTCCAGTACAGCATGCAGATTAATCACTGAGGCCACATGCTGATTTGCCACCAGAGCTCATTAACATCCAGTGTTACTACGACCAAGAAAATAAAATTAAAAATCTGTAAAAGGGAAGAATCAGTAATACGCAAGCTTTGCTCCAACTACAAAAAAGGTAAAAAAAAAATACTGAAGTTTCACCAGTAGGCTAATATGCAAACTTAACACTACCGCGATAAAGAACAAGGACACTTATCATTGCCGCACGCACCTCAACCGTATCTATCACACCAAAACATTCCAAAAACGTGTTTTTTTTATTTGTCTTGGGACATACCTCTCAGACACACCCCAGGTACACACCATACCCCACGTACAAACCATACCCACCTCAGACACACCGCAGATATACACCGTACGCTCCTCAGACACACCCCATATACACACCATACACACCTCAGACACACCCCACACATGCCTCAGACGCACGCCAGGCACACCACTGATACCTGCACCCTCAGCATCCCTTCCCCATAAGACCTGAACCTTTGAGGGTGCGGCAAAATTCAGTGGAAGTGGAAACGTGACGCTCATAGAACTGTACGGGTGCAGTTTGCCAGATTCCACCCATCAAAAAGGAACAGTGACACAGTGAGTAATACAGAAACACATACTGGATTTAGCCGCCACTGCGGATGCATCATTACAACAAAAATGACAGCAACAACAACAACAACTACAACAACAATAATAATAATAATAATAATAATAGTAATAACGATGATCAGTACACGGACGCTTTATGGGTAATATTAGACTACACCTCCACCAAGAGAGATTTGAGGAAAAGTCTTCACAGATAAGAAACCTTACCCTAATCGTAATAACAAAAAGGGAAAAAACGTTAAAGCTGAAGTTTTATCAGTTTTTCGCAACGTTATACAAACCCGAAAAAAATCTGTATACGGAAATTATACAACTAGAGTATCATGCATGCTTACCTCATGCAAAAAAAAAAAAAAAAAAGGATTATTTACACAAATTTGATTGGAAATATTACTACGACTTCGAATAGAGAAAAAGAAAAACATAGCCAACACAGAAGTCTTTGGGTATTACTTTCATTGCGTAAAGAGGGAGAGAGAGAGAGAGAGAGAATGTACAAGGATGTTTTATCGGTAATACACAAACTCTTCCCCCTCCATCGCTCAAAAAAAACAAGAAAAAAGAACCTACACGAGAGTTCTTTCAGTAACAGACCCCAACCAGGAAAAAAGAGAAGGAAAAAAAAAAATCACCGCACATAAGCTTTTTCCTGTAATATTACCTCAGTCGCGAAAAAAGGATTGAGAAACACTTAAAAGAGAAAAAAAAAAGTGGTTTGGGGCTTTATAAAAAAAAAAAAAAAAAATCAAGCCTCTACACTGACATTTTATCAGGAATATGCAAGTTGTTTACTACATTCATGAAAACGAAGAAAAAACACATGTACAAGAAAGTTTTATGGGTAATATTGGTCAAACCACGAGTGAGAGAGAGAGAGAGAGAGAGAGAGAGAGAGAGAGAGAGAGAGAGAGAGAGAGAGAGAGAGCTGTACAAGGAATTTTTTATCATTATCATACAGGGTTACTCCGACCGCGATAAAGAAGAGTCAAGAACATAGTAAAATCAGTGTAGCACATGTCAGCCCCATCGCGGAAAAAGAAAATAAGTTTAAAGAAATATTCACTCGGAAGTTGGAATTTACAAACCCAATCCGGCAACGAAAGAGAGAGGAAAAAATACTGATACGAAAAGAAATCAGTCGATGAAAGTTCTGGTAAGAGAAAGAGTTAGAAAAATAGAATACATGGATGTTTTATCAGCAATATTTCCCCAAGCAAATGAAGAACAAAAGGAAAAAGAAAAAAAAAAGAAAGGAAGACCTAAAAAGACGAAGAAGAAGAAGAGGAAGGAGAGGATGTTGAAGAAGAAAAGGAAAAGGAACAGGAAGATAAAGAAGGAGGAGGATGAGGAAGTGGAGGAGAAGGAGGAGGAGGAGGAAGAGGAGGAGGAGCAGGAGGAGGAGGAAAAGTAACCTTTGTATAAAAGAAACCTTCATCGTTAATATTACCCGAACCATTAAAAGGAAATCAAAATAAAACAGGGCGGAGGGGAAGGAGAGATCAGCACAAAGAAATTTTATTAGTACCGGTACTTACAACATTACCCCGAAGACGAAAATCAAGAAAAAGAATAAGGAAAAGAAATCAGTGGAGTCGCGGCGTGGTGGATGCTTGCGGCGGTGGATGTGGGTGCGTTGGCTGTGTGGTGTCATTTTGCCAGCGGGTGTTGGTGGTGGCTTAAGTTGATAAGGAGGGAGGCGCCTTGAAACACCCCGATAGTGGGACTGGGAACGCCGCCGCCTTGGGTCGTAACGCGGGTGGTGAGAGAGAGAGAGAGAGAGAGAGAGAGTGTGTGTGTGTGTGTGTGTGTGTGTGTGTGTGTGTGTGTGTGTGTGTGTGTGTGTGTGTGTGTGTGTGTGTGTGAGTGAGAGTTTGGGGGTGCAGAGGGAATAAAAGGATGGTGAGGAAGCCTGCAATGGAGTACAAAGGAAGGCAAACAGCTACAAACCTAATGGTCCTTTCGAGGCTGCATGTTACAGATAAGACTATCACTATGATATCTAATTCTGTAAGTTGAAGGTAAGGATAGTAAAGCAAGAAGGCTCTCCCCCACCCACCAAACCCTGCAGTGGAAGCTGGCAGGAAAAAAGTGAGAAGGACCACCATGCAGCATGGAAAAGCTGACATGGAAATTTCATAGGAAACTCTGAAAAGCGGTGAACTATATTCCGGCCTACTGTATCTAAACACCACAAGCGTCAGCAAGCTACAGGTATCATTAATTACATAGTATTTCCCTGCTATAGTTTCGTCACCATCTGAAATAGAGAAAAACGGCATACATTATTATGCAGTCATGAAAGTGTTTAGCTGGGGATTTGAAGCGAGATACTTAAACAAGCGATTTGTGAATGTCACCACTGTACTGCAGTTAACGACATCTCTGGGTAGTTTATTTCAAATGTTAACAACCCTGTTAAAGAAAAAAATGCTTGGCTTTATTAGCTTAGAAATGCTTTCCAATAATCTAATACCCATTACCTCAAGCATAGTTCGAACGATAAATTGTAAAGTACTTGTCAACATGCATATTATTAGTTCCTTTAATAATTTTGAATCCTTGAATCAGATCCCCTCGTAGTCTGCGCTTTGATAGGTTAAATGTCTACCATCCCCCTTTTTCCTCTTTCTCTCTCTCTGTCTCTTTCCTGGCTATTCTTACAGAGTTTTTGATGGCATTACTATCATTATTAATGTATGCTAAATCATTCCTAAATTTCTTCTACACCTTGTCCTCATATTGTTTTAATAACTGTAGCTGTTTCAAAAAAATCAAGCTCTTTCTCATAATTAATAAATGCGGTGCACAATGGTTTGTTATATTCTGAGAGAGAGAGAGAAAGAGAAAGAGAGAGAGAGAGAGAGAGAGAGAGAGAGAGAGAGAGAGAGAGAGAGAGAGAGAGAGAAGCATTGGTCACTGTGATGTATGCACTGACACCACCAGAATTTATGATAGTGGAATTCGAAAAAGGCATAGCAATACATTTTTCTTTTTTTTTTTCTTTTTTATCATGCAGCAACTCAAAAATCGCTACACTCACAAAGGTCCACAAAACTCCATTGACAAAAATTTATTGTTTCTTGAGGCTAACTGTTTTCTTCCTTTCTTTCATACTTTTTTTATGAATTGGACAGGATATTTCACGACACAAGACATAGTAAGGAATTAGACCAGTTTGCTAAATTAAGACTTGTAGTACTATCACCCCTTAATTATCACCTTTTTCCTCTAACATGGCTTGAAATTACCATCTCTCCATTTTGAATGCTGAGTTAAGGCAACAAATTAACACAAAAGTATAATGCCAATCACGAAGAAGTACTCTGGAAGGAAAGTAGAACCGAAGTATTGTCATGTGTCACTGAGCATCCCTAGTTCCAAAAAAAAGACGGTGAACTGTGGGTCCAGTGCCATCCGGAATTATTTCAACCGAGCCGAATTAACAGCCTAATAATATATGTACAAATCATAATATACACGACCATCCCTGCAATTTAAACAGGCTATACAGTAGGTCTTAGCTGGTCTGGCAATCATCTACCATCTGGGCTGCCAACATGGACGGGGACAGAACTACATTTCCTGGTATTAATCGTTCCGTCGGTCATAATATTTATCTCATACTGTGCACCAATATATTTCCACCGCAAAAAGGACAAAAACCTGGGCCAGGTTAAGTTGAAAGAACGATGATACAGTCTTGCTGCTCCTAGACGATTTTTTAAAAGGAGAAACTGATGAAGTAAAGACAAGAAATTTAACATAGATTGGGGTAATTTTTTATAAAGGGGAAACAAGACAAACGTGAATTATACATCTGAAGAGAAAAGATGGGCAGAATGTTTCTACTTGTGCAAGTCGAGAGGATAAACATGGAGAAAGAGGAATGGAGAAATAAACAGAGAGAGAGAGAGAGAGAGCAGGTTGGATTTAGCAATAAAAGTGAGTTATTGGGGAGGCCGAGTAATGGAGGAGTGGCGTAGGCAGAGAAGGATGGCGAAATTAAAGAAGAAGGAGAGGGAAGAGCGAGGACGAATAGTAAAAAGGAAGAAAGAAGATTGGGAAATAAAACAGTTTGTGTTAATTTGGAATAAAAAAAAGAATTGAAGAAAAGATGACGGGAAAAAAAGGTTGAAAGATGAAGTTAAAATAGAAGAGACTAAGAACTGAGGATGTCAATGTGAAGAGGAAAGTATGACAAAATAAACAGAGAACGTGGTGAAATTAGGAAAAAGGAGTAGGAGAAAAGAAGACGAATAGTAAAAATGTAGGGAGCGGAAGGAAAAATAGAGAAGAGACTAAGAATGAAAACTAGTAAAGAAAAGAAAGAAGATGATTAATAGAGATGAAGAAGATTAATTAAAAAAAACTACGGTGTCATTAAAGAAAGGGTGATTTATTAAAGAAGATACTGAAATTAAAGAAGAGGAAGATTAAGCGTGAGAAAAGCAGTAAAGAGGAAGAAAATACGAGAGACGGGGGAATCGAAAATAAAAATATGAAAAAAGGAGTATAAAAGAATCATTGTCAAAACCTGAGGGACAGAGGTAAGAGTTATTCATGAAGAAATGGAATGGAAATAAACGAGACAGAAAGGCAGACAGAGAATAGGACATAAAGATTACTAAAGATAAGAAATAGAATGTACAGAAAGCAAGGAGCGAATGACAGCCAGGAAAAAAGGATAAAGACCAATAATACTGCAAATAAGAGAATAAAAGTATGAGAAAAGAGAGAGGGGGCAAAACTGAAGGGAACATAAGAAAACTTGGAATGGTAATGGAGATAAAGGGAGAGATTAGAGAGAAGGGAGAGAATGATGGATGAACAATGAGAGGGAGTAAAAGTGAATAAGGGAGAGTGAAGCTGAGGGAGTGAAAGGTGAGGGAGGTGTAATGGAAACTTATGAGAGAGAGAGAGAGAGAGAGAGAGAGAGAGAATAATGAAATAGGAAACTGCATATAGGTATTAGCTGTGTATTTGGATTACTTCAGTATAAATCCGGGGACAGACAGACAGACGGGCAGAGAGACAGCAGACAGACATTAAGTCATAAACAGACAGACAAACAGAAGCAGCAACAGAATGGGATAGAAAATTACAAAACCAAATACAGACTACCTACATTGTATTGACAGTTATTTTACAGGAACAGCACCAACCACAAGCCCCCCAAAATAAATTCAATAAAAAAAAATCAATGGCTTGGAGGGAAACAAAAGGCAAAACAGGCGCTACCTTTTTCCGTCGCACCTCTCCAATTTCCCCCAGGGCTGTATAGGGAAGAACACCGACCCTCACTCTAACGCATTTTATTTCCACTCACTCTCAACTTGCTTTTTCCTTTCTCACTTTCTACGTTATTTTTCATTCCGCTAAGCTTCTCAATATTTTCAGACACCTTTGCTTTATATCTTTCCATCTCAGCATCTCAGTTTGTTCTCTCTCACTTTGGCACATTATATTCCCTTTCACTTCGAACTGTTTTTCCATGCAGAGTTCTGTTACTTTATTTGACCTCACTTCATAGTTGTTCGGTTCACAGTTTAAAGCAATATATATAAACAGTATCACACCGCTAATGCAGACGGTCTCTTCACATATTTTTAGTCACTATGAAACTCAGGTGATAAGACTAGGAAGCAGCCAACTTATCTATCTTCGTTGTTCATGTGGTTGTTGTTGTTCCAAGAAGAAACCCACTGTTTTTAAAGCTTTAGAAACAATACATTTGTTATATTTGCCACTATATTTTACATGATTATTCCCTCTGCGTAGCTTAACAAACTGAACATAATGACCCTTCTATGCAGTAATGTCTGTGCAGTATTCTCGGCGTCTGGTACCTTCCTTCAGAGAAATTACATAGTTAAAGCAGTTTTCCAGAGTTAGGGTACGCTAAGCCATTTCAGTAGATGCTTTAATTCCGGCCTTTACTACCTCTGTATACACGACTGTATTTGTCAGCTACTTACAGTACATTTTCTTTGTGTGTGTGTGTGTGTGTGTGTGTGTGTGTGTGTGTTTCATTTCTTTCACTACCTTCTCCCTCTGCTTCGCGTTTTTCCCGCAGTGCTGCATCTCCTATGCATTACTATCGCTTTTTCGCTGACCAGTATCCACCCGAACTCTCTCAGCGTGACGTTTCCTTCAAGGGTAGGATGCAACCCATTTGTTTACGCAGTTTTCCTTTATCTTTTCAACCCTTCGATACCACGGTTAATTCCTTGAGTCAGGCGGTGTCCATTTCGTTTATTCTTGCTATCGTATGACAATTATACTTCACGTCGGATAGACTTTTCATACTTGGAGGGTTAAAAATACCTCCAGTAGCCCCTTCAAGACGTTCCCCTTAAACTTAATATTGTCTTGTGATACTGAGAATAAAGTTGTAAGTACATACTCGCTTTACGGAACTATTTGTCTTTCGAGCAGTCCTCTCAGTTCGGCTTTACCCATTCCTGCAGCCACCACTTTCTCCAAAGGCAGTAGTTTCAGTCACCACAGACTCCTTGTAGCTTGTTTTTAGGTCTCTTTGCGCAGTATGCAGTGAAAGGGACTACTCTTGAATATTCTGAACATTTCTAGACACATTTAACTAGAAAAAAAAAATCATTTCCTCCTAAACGTAACACAGTAAATCACTTAATAATCTAAGCAGGTGATCAGAAGGAAGTAGTTAATTATACCTATATTCGGCTAAAGAACATTATTTTAGTTAATCCCCCAGTATACGGAAATACGAGTAGATTCTGAATCCCAGAAAATCGTTTGTCAGAGAAAGATTGTGAATGACTTTTGACGCACAATTGGGGAACATGTTACGGCGCTGCTTCCGCTCTGAAATTCATGCACGATACAAATGTCCTGTTTCCAGCGCAGTAAAAAAAAATAAATAAATAAAATAAAATCAATCGGACGGCCGCCTGAGGGAGGGTGGGACCGACACAGCACTAGCGAAGGGCCGGCTGAAGGGAGGTAAAAGTAAAGATAAAAGGAAATAAAGGAAAAACAAGTTAATAAAGCGTGCAAACGCAAAAGAAAATTGCAAATTCTCACGTATATGATAGTTCGTATGACTGTTTTTTAAGCCATGACCTCTTTTGATTGAACAATATTGTGATGCGGTATTGTCTGAAAATACGAAGAAAATTCGCGTGAATATTATGGAAAAAGAATTGACAAACCTTGTGCCCGTATGCATATATATTCCCCAAACCTTATGCCATTCCATTTCCAGAGTTGAGAATTTTGAGAACGTGTAACTTCATTTGTGTATTTTGCATATTTTCTGAAACACGGAGCATCGCGGGAGTACCGGCATCAATTTTATCTTCCATTTCCAGTGCCTTCACGTTTTCAGGCCATTCGACTTAATTTTTATGTCTCCCTTTTCATATATTTTTCTGCTGGTGTATCGAATAAATCTTGTTCTGAGGCAATTTGAAAAACTTTGTCCCACTGAAGGCTCTAAATGTTACCTCATCACTCGGATGAAGTATTTTCTTCAATAGTTTAGCAACCCTTAGACGATTCCTTAAGCCATATACAATCTCTGATATTCAAGGGGTTAATATAGTTTGTACCTAAGTCCTCCAGTTCGAAAAGTCTCTTCTGAGATGGCAAGAGTCTAGTAAAAAAAATATATATGTTATAGAGGGCAACGAACTTCATCTTCTGGATCTTTTTATCGTCTTTGTCAGTTAAGGCAATATTTGACGACGGTGTTATTTTTTTACATTTTTACCTGTGTAATACATTTGTTCGCGTAAATTTTCTTTAGAATCTTTTCTATTCTTCCATTCATGCTGTCTCAAGCTGCGAAAATTTAAATAATTTTGATAATATTTATACTCTGGTGGTGTTGCATGTCTTAAAATACACACACACACACACACACACACACACACACACACACACACACACACACACACACACACACACATTCCTTGCCATTGCATCGAAATAAGAACAAGTAATTTCCATTGCATTTTATGTTTGCCAGACCTCATGCCATCCTTGAGTACCATCGTCACTTCCGAACTCCTACAAAGAGAGAGAGAGAGAGAGAGAGAGAGATCCAAGTCTATCCCTGAAATTGGTAGAGTGAATTATATCTGTAAGGACCCAGGTTACAAAAACCTGGAAAATAAGGACAAACACAAGGGAAAGAAAATAAATACAGAAGACGATAGCAGCGGGTGTGAGGGTTTCAGTTCTCTCTATAACACAAAGATTCCATAACAAAAGTGTTGGTGTTGGCGAGGAAACAGTCTCAGTCGCTTTTAGTGCTAGTGGACCATAAGTATGTGTGCAGTGAGGGTGGGGGTTGGGCGGGGAGGAGAGGAGGAGGATGAGTTGGATTCTCGTGTTGTGTCTTCTCGCCTTTGCTGTTGTCTTCATGTTCTCTCTCTCTCTCTCACTCAGCCTTTTTCGGGGTTGTCAATTTTCCGTTGCCTGTTATTTGATTCTTTTTTTTTTTTTTCTGCACCCTTTCTTCTTTATCGATTGTTTTTTTTTCTCGTCCCCTTTTGTGTCGGTCGCTCAGCCTTTTCTGTTTTCCCTTTTCAGTTGCCTTTTTCAGTCTTTTCTCATTTACCCAGTCCAACACTGCAGTTTCCTCTTTTGTTTCTTACACATAATTCTAACATCATCCTTCTCTGACTTTCCTTTTTCTCTTACATTATTTTTCCTCCGTTTCATTCATTTTCATGCATTTTCAATTATTTCATGCCATTTTCGTGTTTTGCTCCTCGCTTTTGCGTTTTTTTCTCTGTCATTAACTCCATCAGCCTTTTCACCCTTTCCATCACCGTCATCTGTATCTTTCGTAATCATGCTACCCCACTTTTCTTTCCTTAACACGAAATCATTGCCATCTTCGCCTCATCTGACAGTGGTTCAGCCTCTTGCCCTTTTCACTTCGTCCTGCCATCCTTTACATTCAGTTCTTGATAATCCCCCACACTTTTTTTACGACCTTTTTTTCGCCAGCCTACCTGCTTCCTTCTCCCACTCTTTACCTCTTCCTTCCGTCCTCTCCCTCCGTTTTTTGGCAGTTCGTTGTGGTTACGTTTGGCCTTTTTGGATGGGGGAACGTTTCCAGGATTGGTCATGTCAGTCAGTCATGTCTTAAGATTTTCACACTTAAGGTGGTTCACTCAGGCAAAAACACAGATAATGCTTCAATCTAGCTGCCGAAGGATTTCACGTGCTTCAATCTAGCTGCCGAAGGATTTCACGTGCAAACTGCTTCATTCTACTCAAGCTTCATATTGTGCCTCACCTATGTTTTGTACTTGTTGTCACATCAGTCTATGGGTTTTCTCTTGCCGTAATAATTCATCTAACCGTTTTCTCCCGTTGCTTCTTGATAATCAGTTGTGCTTCTCCTCTGCCTCTGTTCTGACATTACCCAACCATCCTGCTCTTCTGTATCATGTTAATCTTCAGCGTTTCTCCTTCGCACACCTTCTTCCTTCCTGGTCTGTTTCCTCTTCCCAGTCAGTTCTTCTTCCGCGCCTTTCCCCCGTTTCTGCGTTTCCCTTTTTTTTGCACCAATCCACCTGCATCTTCTTTAGTCTCACCTTGCTCTTATTCTTTTCCTCTGTTTCTCGGTATTTCTCGGCGACTTTCCTTTATCTCACGCCAGTTTTATACTTCCCCCTCCTACATTTTCCCCTCCGTTTCTTAGAAATCCACACAATATTTCTCTTCGTCAAATTTTTCCTCCAAAATATCCCGCTGGTTTTCTGTTCTCAATTTCACCTCACTTTTATTCTTTCCTTCTTCTAAAACACACACACACACACACACACACACACACACACACACACACACACACACACACACACACACACACACACACACACACACACACACACACACACACACACACACACACACACACACACACACACACACACACACACACACACACACACACACACACACACACACACACACACACACACACACACACACACACACACACACACACACACCAGCTCCTCTTTCCCACTCACCATACAGCTACCAATGGCCATTCCACCCAGTTCGCCCAGAAAACGCATTTTAGATTTTCCCATTTCACCTCCTGCCTTCCTACCTACCTACCTACCTACCTACGTTCGTCCTCACCTACCCAGCTGTCTACCTGCCTACCTATATTCGTCCCCACCCACTCTTCAACCTACCTCCGACGTCACCACCCAATTGTCTACCCTCCTGATTACCTAGGTGCCTACCTGCCTACATATCTGCCTTCATCCCCAGCTATCTGCCTATTTATTTACCTGCCTTGCTTCCCACCTATCTACCTACTTACCTACCCTCGTCCCCACTCACCCACATACCTACTGTACTTACCTACCCTCGCCCCCCCCACACCCATCCACCCACCTACTTACCAACAGCACCTACTGACTCACGCATCCACCCTCCTGCCTACCTGCCTTCCTGCCTCAGCGACGCCTTAACATTATTGCATTTCCCACTTCTCTCAGCCCAGTCCGACCGCACACCTCCTGAAATTGCTGCAGATAATTTTTCTTGCACTATATATTTTACGTTTTCATTCTCCCTTTCCCTCCAAGCTCTTCCCGTGCGCTGCTTCCCCCTCCCCCCACCTCTTTCCCCACTCACACTCCAGCTTTCACTCTCTCTCTCTCTTCCTCTTCTTTCTCCTTAGCTCCCCCTTTCCCCCCATCTGGTTCTGTTGACCCAAGGGACGTATAGTGGGAGACGAAAGTTCACCTGATGTGTCACACCTGCTCTGACTCATTTCCGTCTGCCGGTTAATATTCCTAATATGAGAGAGGCTAGGTATGTTTCTCAGCCCATAGATGATACTGTTTGATATGATGCTTTGGGGAGGAACGTGGCAGATGTAGCCTTAGTGTGGGAGTAGACATAGTAGAATAATGGGCGAACTTTTGTCCCCGACTGTACGAGAGAGGGCACCACTCCTGAAATATACCAGAAGCAGATGGGAGGGGAGGGAGCAAAGGAGGAGGGGAGGATGAAGTGTTAATATGTGAGTAGCGCTTGGTTTATCACTCCTACTCCCTTCCCTTACCCCCTTCTGTTCCCCCTCTGACCCCTCTGCTCCTCCTCCCCAACCTCTACCCTTCCGCCTAACAGAGCGCAGCTTCTATTCCTCTACGCCTACTCCCTCTTCCCCCCTCTACTCCCATCCCTTCCCCGTCTTTACCTCAGCTTTCCTTCCTGCATATTCCTCATTTTGGGTCCATCATTTTTTCCGTTCGTTTTTCTCTTTTCATTTTCAACCCTACATTTTATACCTTGGTTCCTCTTCTGTCCTCTGTTTTTTTTTTTTTTTTTCATCCTTCCGTCATACCGCCTTTCTCCATTTCAATGCTTGCATATTTTTCCCCTCATATTTACTCCCCATTTTCTGCTCCTCACTTTATTCCTCAGTTCTGGTTCCTGTCACCTCTTCACTTCATCATTTTCTTCCAGTGTCTTATTCCATTTCAGTTCCACCATATTTTTATTCTCATAATTACTCTTCTCATTTTCTACCATGTTTATTTTAGATCCCTTATTTATTTTTTCATTCGTCTCATAATTTTCACATAATATAATTGATGGACAACTAAAATAAATGTCGCTCATATCCAGGCAAGAATTCAAAAGTGGCAGAAAAAGAAATTGAGATAAAGATAATCTGACGGTGGCCGCATCCCTGTGATATATTCGCTTTTTTTTTTTTTTCCAGAGTTTCATTTTTTTTTTCTTTCGCAGAATCTGTTACTGCTCTCATATTTTCTGCGTCCCATCTTTTCTCGTTATTTCAGGCCTTTCACTTTTCAATCTCCTGGTTCAGAATATTTTAGCCATCTCTCTCTCTCTCTCTCTCTCTCTCTCTCTCTCTCTCTCTCTCTCAGAATGTAAGAAACCATTGTGCACGGCATTTATTAAGAGAAAGAGCTTGATTTTTTGAAATAGCTACAGTTATTAAAACAATTTCAGGACAAGGTGTAGAAGAAACGTAGGTACATTTATAATGTTAGTACTGCCATCAAAAACTCCCTAAGAATAGCCAGAAAACATTAAGAGAGAGAGGGGGGGGGAGGGTAGACACTTGAATTCACTTTCACCAAAGTTGTTCACAGACTGGCTTGCGAATGTTTTTTGAAATACAGATTGGGATAAAGATGGAATTAATATTATTGGCGAGCGATTTAACACTGATTTGCCGATGACAGCCCTTTTCACAGACTCAGAGGAGAAACTAAAAGAAATTATAATTGATATCAACAGAAGTGTCTGAAAATAGGCATGAAAATGAATATTAAGAAAAGGAAGGGTACCGCATATTACAGACATGGCCAGGCCTGTCCAGTGTTAATATGAGATGAGAAACTAGAATGTGTTGAGGAATACATCAGTCTAGGGTTGGCATTTCAGGAAGACCAGGTCCATGACAGTGAACTCAAGTGAAGAATAGGAATGGAATGGGGGACGTTTGTAAACTTAGTAGCTGCTTGAAAGATAAGCAATTACTGTTGTGTCACAAGAGACGATTGTATAATTAGTGCATCCTTTCTGATGTTAGTTTCGGATCAGAGACGTGGAGTCAAACAAAATCTTTAAAATGTAAGGTTAGGAGTGCTCAGAGAGGAATTAAAAGGATTTATGTAAGATGTCACACTGAGAGAGAAAAGCCTAAAGTCCTGGATAACAGAGGAGAGGAAAGCAGATATGATCATTGCTGTCACCAGCAAAACTGGATGTGGGCAGGTCATGTCCTTCGTAGAGCAAATATCAGATGGATAGCCAGGATAGCCGAGTAGCAAACAAGAGATCGAATGAAAGAGAGAGAGGGAAAAAAAAAAAACTGAAATGAGGGACGGAGATTCGCTGGAACTGGATGGAACAAACAAACAGTTAAGAGGCCAAAGTAGGAAAGGCCTTTGTCCTGCAAAGATTTGACTCACTGGTTATATATACTGTATAAGTCCAGAAAATGTCAGAAACTCCCTTCCCCCCCCCCAAAAAAAAAAAAAAAAAAAAAGTGACGATCGCGAGCGACGCAGCGGCGCCTAACTGTCGGAAATCGCGACACGGAAAAATGTGCTATAATAATTTTTTCAACATTTTGGCGAGAATTGGTCACTGTGGGTTCAGTAACGTTATGGAAACAAAGGTAATGTTATTTGCAAACATTTTGTGATGGAAAGGCTATTAAGTTAGTTCCACAAAATTTTGCGGGCAGGCACTTTATATATATATATATATATATATATATATATATATATATATATATATATATATATATGTACGATGTAAAAGTTAGCTGAGTCAGGCAATATTTCCACGTGGTATCGTCAATAGCTGTAGGAAGGAGGAGCCTGGGATCATACCGACAATCTTTCTTTTGCAGCACACGCAGATTAAACACCAACTAACGATGCTCCGGCCGGATTTTTTTTTTTTATTCTTTTTCCTCTGTTTTTGTTGTTGTCTTTTGATGGAGGGTTTGGTGGGTGAGTGGAGTGGCTGTGTGTGTGTGTGTGTGTGTGTGTGTGTGTGTGTACTGTACAAATTTTCGCACAGTTCAGATGGAAAAACTGCAGGTCTCTGAAAATTTTTTATTTACCGTTAATATTATCATTGCTATAATAATAATAATAATAATAATAATAATAATAATAATAATAATAACTTTCACTCATTAATTACATTGTATTATTTACAGGTGAGTCGTGTTCCTGTTTGACTGCACTCCAAAATATGTGAGTATGAAAATGCATTTAATGTAGCCCGAGCATGTGCTGTCAACAGTCTCTCTCTCTCTCTCTCTCTCTCTCTCTCTCTCTCTCTCTCTCTCTCTCTCTCTCTCTCTCTCTCTGCAAGTATATTTTAAGCACTGGACGGATTGTTTTGAAGTGTTGTATTGTCTTTACTATCTTGTCATCCTAATAAAAAACAGCCTTGTCAAAGCAGGGAGAGGGGTGGCATAAATTTCTAACCATTTCTTAACACACACCTTACTCAGTCGTGGGAGATTCCGTGTGTCTGTTGTCTGCTTGTCTCTGTCTGTCTGTCTTCCTAGAATTCCAAGAAGATTTCGGTTATTTTAGCACTTATTCTGACACCCGACGCTACACGATTCAGAAAATGGCGAGTAGAAATGTTTATCAGAAACTGCCACTGAATAAAAGTGATGAAGAGAATATTTGGCCATAATGGGGTAAATGTCAAGGTCACTGGTCGAGACTGAGTAAATAATATCTCATATTTTCACTTCTAAATGCTATGGCGATGGAATTTTATTACTTCGACGAGTTTTTCATCATCTTTATTATTATAGAACGTAGCTTTTCATCTGAACATATTTATTTTGGCAAAAACTTACCTGTGATACACTTAAAAAACAAAAACGATAATAACCTAAGTAAAAAAAAATAAACAGTCTAAGAAAATTTCTCTTTGCATTTCTACGTGCTGGAGCCTGCTCTAGGATTCTATTTCAATTAACGCCAGATAATTTTTTCATCTCTAAATGAACTACAATAGCCAAACATTTAATTGTCGGACCCTCTGCTTCTTGTAATCGGAACAAAAAGTGCCCATGCCGCCCCTAAAGAAGTCTTTTTTTTTTTTTTCTTGCTAATGGTAAAGAATGTAAAGGCACTTGTAAATATTCTCTGCTTAAAACTTTTTGTGAATATGACACGTTCATGGAAAACCTCGTCTAGGATCCAGTTTGATACAGGGAAGCTTACTGTAGCAATGTAGCCGCCCTGGGGGCTCCAGTCTGGGCCTCTGGGCCATTTCTTTCCTGGCTACAAGTGATTCCCTTGTTTAAAACGAGTGACTAAGAGACTAACGCGATATTTAGCCTGCCTCTGTCCCTAGCAGGATCGGGCAATCATAGAAGACTTCGAGTGTTCAGACCGATTAAGTACGAGCACAAATAATGCTGCAACAGTTAGGTAGTGTTTGTTTGGTAGAATATGGGTTCGTCAAAATAAATGCATGGGAAAATAAAGGTTCGAGAATCTTGTGAACAATGTCAGTAAAAAGAATCGGAATAATGCCTGTCTTCGTCAAGCGACGTAATATCGAATACACAGTATTTCGACCGAAGACAATGTGTGGACACAGAGTACACCTAACACATCAGCGTCAAAAACTATATTCCATACAGACAGACGGAGGATGATATATTTAATATATATTTGCAGGGTTCAGTATCCACTTGTTATCTGATTTCCCATAAAAAAAGAATATACATACTCAAACACCTTTGCACTTTGTTTGTTTTGTTTTTTTTAATCTATTTTCTTTTATTCACGCTTTCTCTCTTTCTTTTACCAGTGGCTGTAAAATAAACAACACGCTTGCTCCACTAACCGAAGTCCGGACTGGCAAATGCATCACCGTAAGAGGATCAGGCTTGTTTTTTTCGCAGGGCCTGTTTCCCAGTTTTTTTTTTTTTTTTTTTTTTTTTCCGGGGGGTTAGGGATGGTGACGTTGGTTTTCTCTGTAATGGCCGGGGATGGAAAGTGGTTGTCTCGGGTGACTAGTTCGACCTTGTGTAACTAACCATTTCTCTCTTTCTCTCTCTCTCTCTCTCTCTCTCTCTCTTCCATTATCTCACACTCATTTTCTGTCCCCTTCACAGTTACACATGCTGTCATTCTTTCGCTCTTTCCTTCTCTCTTGTTCTCAGCTTCTCTCTCTTTTTCTGCCTTTCCTCCACTGCACTCCACTTACACATTTACCCTCCATCAGCCCTCGCTCTTTCACACTCAGTAACTCTACCCCATTTATCCTCGCACATTTGTTCTCTTTCATTGACACCTCATTCTCTCATTCTCTCGCACTCACTCTCCCCATACCGTCACTCACTGTCAATCATTGGCTGCCCCTCCCTCTCACATCACCCTGCCTCTCTCACTCCCCCCTGCCTTTCTCACTCCCCCTTCCCTCTATCGCTTCCCTGTCTCACTCATTCTTCCTCTCTCCGCTCTCGCTCTACTTTTCTCACTCCCATATATTTCTCCTTTCTTCACTTCCCCTGCCTTTCTTACTCGCCTAATCTCTCTCACATTATAATTTTTTCCTTCACCATTACTTCCATTCTTTCCACTCTCCTCGTTTACTCTTATTATCTCTCACTCCCACACTCATTTATTCCCCCTCACCATCTCTGTCTGTCTGTCTCTGTCTCTGTCTCTGTCTGTCTGTCTGTCTGTCTGTCTGTCTCTCTCTCTCTCTCTCTCTCTCTCTCTCTCTCTCTCTCTCTCTCTCTCTCTCTCTCTCTCTCTCTCTCTCTCTCTCTCTCACCTGTGGCAGCGTTCCCCGTTGTTATGTGTGGCGTAATGGATTGCTGTTTTGTTGTAATGGACGATTCGAAAAACAGGCAGGCGTTTTTATCATTCACGTAAAAAGGTGCACTGCGTTATAAGCGGCTGGAATGCATTTAGTGAAACGTTGGAATGCGGTTTTTTATATTTTGCATTTATGAATATTTGCGCGCGTGCGTTTATGTGTGTGTGTGTGTGTGTGTGTGTGTGTGTGTGTGTGTGTGTGTGTGTTGTACTGTACATGTATATTTTCGATGGTAAATGTGTTGATTTTCGTGTGGACTGTGAAGGTCATGATCATGATCATGAGTTGTGGTGGCCGTGTTGATGGTAGTAGTAGTAGCAGTAGTATTTGTTGCTGTTGTTGTTGAAAGATATAATAATTCTGCCAGTAATGAATGGAATGATAATATGAATTGCGGTAATAAATATGATGATTATTTAGTCATCAAATATTAAAAGACTAAGATAAGTATAATGTATATTGTGGAAAGACGTCAGATGGGAATAGACGTACCTTTGTAGTCTAGTTGTGTGTATATGAGAAGAGGAATTCGCTGTTCCGTACGTATCCATTCCCACCGTCAGTGTTATCTTTCCTGTCATCATTCCCATTATCACCATCCTCATTCCCATCAATATTCCCATTACCACCGTCATCATTCCTAATATCGCCATCGGCATAATTGTCATCATTTCAATTATCATTATCATCATCCCAACCATTACAGATCATTACCATAAATATTTCCATGATCACCGTCATCATTCCTGTCATCATTCCTATCATCACAGCCATCATTCCCATCATCAGTGTCATCATAGCTACCATCATTATCATCATCACTAGCATCACGGCACTCATCATTCCCGTCATCACTATCATCATTACTATCACCACTCTCTTCATCATTCATTATTCCCATTCATGCTATCATTCATATTGTTTTCATCATCACTGTCATCTTCCCATTGCCTTCCTCTATCACTCATCATTTTCATCATCAAGTCCTCATCACAATCGTCACTCCTGTCATCACTCCTGTTAACACTTGCATCATCCCCATCATCACTCTGCCTCTTCCATCACCACGCCTTCACCATCACAGCACCATCAAACCATAGACTCATCATGTTCAATCCTAGGAGAGAGAGAGAGAGAGAGAGAGAGAGAGAGAAAAGGAACTATCACAACAGCCACCACAATATCACCACCACAACCACCACGTGTCACCGCAACCGCCTTATCGCCAAAGTCACCACACTATCACCACAACCACCACAATATCACCACAACCACATCACAACAGCCACAACAGCAAAACCACCACATCACCAAAATCACCACAGTATTGCCACAACCACCACAACATCTCCACAACCACCACAACATAACCACAACCACCACAGCATCATGATACTACAACCACCACTACATCACCACAACCACCACAATACCACAACCACCACATCACCACAATATCGCCACAGCCACCACATATAACCACACTACTACAACATCACCACAGTATCACCACAACATCACCAAAACCAGCACAGAATGAGCACTTCCATCAACATTTTCACAATATCACTACAACCACCATCAAAAACACAACTACCACAATATCCTAACCACAACACTTCGTCACAGTACCACAACCACCACAATATCGCAACCCCTACAGATTGCCACAACCACCACACTAACACCACAACGACCACAATATCATAACCCCCACAGATTGCCACAACCACCACTCTGCCACCACAACCACCAAGCTGTTACAACCCCCACAGATTGCCACAACCACCACGCTGTCACCACAACCACCACAATACCGCAACCCCCACAGATTGCCACAACCACCACACTGCCACCACAACCACCACTCGGCTATCGTCACACACACACAGCTATCGTGGCGGCGTCACCATCCTTCACACAAATACCATTACCATTGATTCTCACCCTCCACAACCCACAATTCTATGATGGCCTTCCCAAACACCACTACCGCTGCTACTCGTGATGCTGCTACTACACTACTACTACTACTACTGCTGCTATTTCTGCTACTACTACTACTACTACTACTACTACTACTGTTACTGCTACTACTCCTACTACTGTTACTGTTACTACTACTACTACTACTACTACTACTACTACTACTGCCACTACATTTCTGCTGCTTCTGCTTCTGCTATTTTGTGAATGGTTTAATTTTTTGAAATCCCAGCTAGAATAGTTACAAAGTCACGAAGACAGACGTGATCCCCATAATGGGTCGGTCCATTCACCGAGGGTCACCGAGAGCCACCGAGGTCTAACCTATCCTAACCTACCTTTTCCTGACTAGGGACTATGCCCCCAGACCCCCTTGATTTTAACCACCTACAATTGCCACTTAACCTAACCTAGGGAGTACCCAAGTACCTATCTGGCTAAATCCCAATCTGTTCTAACTTACTAAACATAATCTGTCATAACCTAACCTAGTCTAACCAGACCTGTCCTATCATAACCAAACCTAACTTAATCTAAACCATCCTAAGTTAACTGAAATAACCAAATCTAACATATTAGTAAAGAATTTGAAATTGCGCCAAAGTAAGACGTGCGTTTGGAACCGTGAGTCTTGAATTAAATCCTTAAGTAAATCCATTTAGCATAAAATTCATCATGCTAATGCAATAGTTGTTTTTGCCATGCTTTTCCAGTGGCCCTCGGGAGTTCTTGGTGAACTCTCGGTGTCTCTCGGTGACCCCTCGGTGTCTCTCGGTGACCCCTCGGTGTCTTTCGGTGGCCCTCGGTGAAAAAACTCACCGTATTTAAAGGCGATTATCCCCTTCCCAACACGCCACTTACAGGCGAGCGATGTGGTTGATTTGGTGGTTTTGATGTATTTCTTCTGGTTGTTCTTCGTGGAGAGAAATTTTATTTAAACCTTCACCACACCCATACCGCTCACTGGAGCTTAAATTGCCCATGTTCACGGGCTATGCTAGCACAGTCCTCTTCCCCCACCACCCAACACTATCTTAGCCCATCCTGTCCACTCCTGTCCGCCAGTCCTTTTTGTGGCCCCAGGCTCATCTGATCCTGAATCGGCGACTGCAGGCTGGAATTACCCTCTTTCAGTCCTCCGTCCACCTGTCGGGGGATAGGGAGGGAGCTGAGAGACGTTTGTGCAGTTGGGCAGTAGTGAACATCGGTGCCTCAGGAAGAATACGTCCCTTTCCGCCATCACTTTCATCTTCACAGGATGTTGGTTCGTGTTCTAAGTGGCTTTGGAATCTTTGTAACACCTCATCCTTAACGATTTATTGTGCATATCATCACAGTATCACCCTTATGTGCTACCGGTACAAACTGTCAGTATAAAGCGACATAAATAACACACAAGGCAATGGTAAGGTGTAATTTGCAAAGTAAAATGCAAAGGAAGAGGTGTTGCATTCCTCCTGGGCGACCTAAAAAACAGCTTATTATCACCACGTCTCAACATAGCACTGCCCACCATCCCATCCCATCCCAACACACCCCTTCGTCTGCCTTTTCCCCCACGTTTCTCTCTTCCCACCCACTCCACATACTACCCTACCTCCCAGAAAAGTTTCACAAGTTTATATCCCGGAAAACATTGGTTGGAACGGTTGATTTTTGGGCATAGCTTTTAATGGCTGTCCTGAATGTGGCTGTGATGAGACTGAAGTAACAAACGACCCAAAAGGACATGAAGTGAATTAATGCATCTGAGTTGGCGTGATGTGACTTTAATATCGTGAATATTGCATAACTGTCACCTAACCTGATTTTATTCTTTAAATTACCCACGATCATAAAAGTATCGGTGAACATTCTGCACGAGACACTGACATCTAAAACGATAGATAGGTTACTGCAAAATGCATATTGCTCTCAGTCTGCTTTAGTTGTCCTGCATTTTTTGTGCATGCAGTATGTCGATTTTCTGTCTTCTCCATGGGAAGTACTGTTATTATATGCACCTTCACATGATAGCATATTGACACTCTTGGGACACCACGAGCTGTACTAATCATTCAAAATATCACACACCACCTGCGCGGTACTTTTTTGGTCGATTGTGCCTGAGCTGACTAATTCATTGAGGTTTAGAGATCTTTCTTGGCTGAATACAATTGTCCGGAAGTACCCGTAGTAACATCATAGTAAAGTGTGACACCACTCCTGCATGGGTAAATGGGCTTCAACATGTCAGAAATAACCTTAACTCTTTCACCACGATCACGTATTAAAAGATTTCATTTTTGCAATCTCCAGATGATTCTGTATGGATAAGAGACATTTTCCGAATTGGAAGAGACAAATACTGACCTTTTTGATACTATGGTGCTCCCTAAAATGATTAAAAGAATCTGGAAGGGGCAAGAATAAAATATGAATGTCGTCCCCGGGTTGAAGGTATCAAAATGGCCAGAATGGACCTAGACTGATATAACTGATTTTAAATGGATGTATAGAGACGACTGGCTGTGAATTAATGTAAGTAGATTCAACTAGACCTAAAGTAGCGTAAATGGACATCATAGGACCTGAGTACACTTGGAGTGACTGAATGGCCTTGAAATGAGCGGAAGGAACCCAGACAGTTGATGTGCTTAAATCAGACTTAGCCTTAAGTAGTTTGAACTGACATGAACGGACTGGGATGGACATGACTAGTTCGAAATAAATGTATAGAGACCATGATTCACACACCATCACAACCCCTAAACCTTCACCACATGCAACCACCACCATCACATGCCACCATCATGCAACACAACCTCACCACTATACACACCACCAGCGCACGCTCTCACTGTCCCACCATACACCACCACAATCTCTTCCACAGTCCACCACCGCCACCACCAGATGCTGAAGGGACAGGATTCAGTACTTACTTTACGTTTTCTATCCTCCTGTCCTTACCACGCACCACAAACACCACACACCAACACAAAACACCACACACATACAGAACCACTACCACATACCACCTCCACCACACACAACCACACACCAAAGCAACTCCTGTCACTACCACAGCCCCTAATGCTAACGAGTAACTTACACGTGGCGGCACCGAGCACCCCTGGTGGAGCATCTGCGGCATCCACATCGGAGCCAGACCTCCTCATACTTCCATGCACCTGGCTGTGGGAAGAACTGTGGTTCAGCCCTGGTGACGCTTTACTTATCTCATGGGGGATGTGCCCAGCAAAAGCAGTTGCTTACCTGTGGTCGACAGGTCTGCTCGACCAGAAAGACCAGGTTTACGCATCAGCAACAGTCACAACATCTACTACATACCACCATCACCATGCACAACCACACACCAACACAACCCCTGCCACCCACCACAACCTTTGCCACATGTTACTACTACTACTAATAATAATAATAATAATGATAATACTAGTACTAATTCTGCTGGTGCCACACACAACCACACACCAATACAACTTCTGCCACATACCATCTCACATCAGCCCAGCCCCTGCCACACGCCACAGTCCCTGCCACACACTGCCACACCACACGCCATAACCAGACAGAGAGGAGACAAGATTCAGCATATGCTTCACATTTTCCATCCTCCCGCCCTGCAAGACACACTCCCCAGGGCCTGCAGAATTAGCTTAGCTTATACTCAAACTCTTATTCCTCATCTTTCTCTCTTACACTCTTTCTTTTTCTTTCCTCTTTCTCCTTCTTTTATCTTTTGCTTTCTCTACTTTCTGTTTTTCTCTGCTTTCTGTTTCACTTATTTTCTTTTAATACCCACGCGTTTCATTTTCATATTTCTCTCTGTTTCCCCCCTCTCGTTTTGTTTCTCTCTCTCTCTCTCTCTCTCTCTCTCTCTCTCTCTCTCTCTCTCTCTCTCTCTCTCTCTCGTTTTGGCACAAAGCATGAAGGTGTATTCCCATGGCAACCGTATATGTAGTGAGGTCGCCTGTATTTTGTATTTAGATGGATGCGGACGTGGAAGGATCAAGGACAGAAGTGACATGCATCCACACGTACAGAATCCCCCATGGGCTAAAATGTGGTTCTGTGCTGTTATCTCGTCTCTATGTATATGAGGGAGGGTGATGGGGGAGGGGATGAGATGAGAGAGAGAGAGAGGGTAAGGAGAGGTGGTGGGATAGGACAGAAGGAAAGGATGGGGGAAGGAATATCTAGCGGAGGGAAAAGGGATGGAGAAAGGAGCGAGAGAATGGAATGTCCTGAGAGTGAAGGATAGGGACGGGATGAAGGGATAGGATGAAGGAAATAGAGCGAGAATTTGGGAAAGGACGAGTTAGATGAGAAAGAAAGTATGGGTATTTGAAGGGGGAATGGGAAAGGCTGGGGGAATGATTCAGAAAATTATGAGAGAGATGAGGATGATTAAAAGATTGAGATGTTGAGAAAGAGTGGAAGGATGTAGGAAAAGGATGGCAGATAGAGATATAGTGGCTGGAAAGGATAGTGAAAAGGGTGAGGGGATTGTATGGGGGAGGGGTAAGGACGGGAGAAAAGAGTTGGGGGATGTGGAAAGGGTGGAAAGATGGCAAAAGTAATGATGGAGAAAGGGAGTTTGGAGATGAAACAGCGTTGAAGGTGAACAGAACAGACAAGGAAAGTAAGCTCCTAAATGTTGGGGTTACTACCACCAAGTCAGAAGGAAGGAGGGGGACAGGGGAAGAATCAGTTGATGAGGAAGTGAATTTTAGTTGAAGGAATAGGCGTCGGGGCTTAACCCAACATGCGTGGGCAGTTATTTGGGCAGTTGCACTGTGCAGGGGACAACACAAACATACAAGAATGGTAAACAGACAAGGAAAGTAAGCTCCCAAACATTCCCCCGGAATACGACACGCAACCGTCGATTTTACATCCGGGTACCTATTTTTAGTTCTAGGTACGAACAGGCTAGGGCAAAGGAGACCGTGCCTAAAGGTCTCGTGGTGGACCCGGGAATCGAACCCGGGAACTCTCGCTTGCGAGGTGAGTGTGATACCGTTACACCATCGTCCACCCCCCAGCGTTGAAGAGAACAGGGAAAGAAGTTAAGGAAAATGAGCAATATATAGTATGTTTTAGTTAGGTATGTAATATTGTGAGTGGCTTGCATGCACATAACATTTTCGGTCGGCTTTACTATACTTGCTCATTGCTCAAGCAGGTTTTGCGGATCTAGAAAGGTGCATGATCCGAAATGACGATGAGTACCACTTTCTGTCTCAGAAATAACCTGCCTCTTCTCAATTCTTCACGTACGGAAGGAGGTGTGAAACTTTTAGATCGTAGGATGAGTGTATACGATTATTTGTGTTCTAAGAGAGCTGTGTTTGTGAGTGAGTTTATTTGAGACTCGAAAAGATGAGTATATCATAGGACGTTTGAAAGGACATGCTACAGCTGTTTTAAGAGTAGCCCCCCCCCCCCTTCTTTAGAAAGACAGACAAGCAGATGCCATACCGACCCAGCAACCGGAGGCACCAAAATAACATGTGTGATTAGAAAACGAGGAGATTAGTTAGAAAGGGATGGGAGGAGGAGTGAGTGAGAGGAGAGGGTGGGAGGGAGGAGAGACGGAAAAGGAAATGAGGACGGGTGAAGAGGAGGAAGGAGGAGTTGCACAAACACACAGACCAAACACATCTTGGGGTCCCAGCGAGGGTGATCCGGATTTTAATATTAATAGAAAATCTCACTATATTGACAAAAGGGCAATGGATGGTACTGGTACGGGAAGGGATATACAGTATTAGATGAGAGAGAGAGAGAGAGAGAGAGAGGTGGGGGGAGAAACTGGAGGATAGGGAGGGACAGCAGTGAAAAATTAAAATGAAAACTTAGCGAATTAAATGCTGCATAACAGACACATTGAGCCACTTCACACTATTCCTTAGTTGACCGTTTCTTTGTTATAAATAATACTCATATAAGCCTAGCCTCCAAATCCCTAGGTTCATAAGAGGAGTTGTTATGCGGAAGTATCTGATGGGAGGGGAGGGAGAGGCAACGGGAAGGGGGGAGAGGGACGTGGGGAGGGACAGGTATGGGGGTGGAGGAGAGGCGTGAAATCTGGACTCTCGTGAGAGGAGTACAGATGATGCTGTATTCAAACTTTTCTTACACATAGCCTGTTATATGACTTAAGTAATTATATGTTGCAGTTAATGGTGGATATGTCACATGAGGGTGGTAAATAGCTAAGGTTAATTAAGAGATCTGGCAACTGAGCTGTGTGGGGATGGTTAGACGCCGTGAAATATGTACGCGGAGGGGAGATGCCGTGAAATGTGTACTCAGATACCATCAACAAATATCATGTTCTTTTTTTTTTGCAACTAATCCTCAGTTAATCTAGAAAATATTGAGCAGACTGCAGTGAGGATGAAATTACGTGAATAGAGAGACAGGAAAGGTTTCGGTACTCTTGTTTCTTAGTCTTTGTTTAATCAGACAAAAAAGATACATATGGCAACCCATTATGGTACGCTTGCCGGCTATGAGCTTCTGTTTGCCAGGTTGAGCGACAGTGTTTTACCAGCTCGTCTTGCGTGGTAGTTGGGTGTCCTTTTTTTTTTTTTTTTTTTCTGTGTTTTGCGCTTGTGAAGAGAAGAACAGAAATATTAGGAAACGAATCAACAGCTGTAGTCGTGGAGTGGTGTGAGGGTGACAAAAGGACCGAGATGACGAAGGAGTGAAAATATAAGGTATGTAAAGGAAGAATTACACGGGATAATATTACTAGTATCATCTTTCGATAGTAAGCAGTAAAGTAGGTAAGTGAAAATGACTTTATGAGATTTCCTTACGTTGTAGGTACGTAGATTAGGAAGTGAAGAAACTTAATTAAGGGAATAGGTAAGTGAAGAAAGAATGATACGTGATGACATGTAAGTAGGTAATTGAAGAAAAAAGTAGATACACATGGAATAAGGAACCGCTAGGTTTTATTATGATTTTGTAGGTAAATAGGTAGAGGAGCCGCGGTGGCGTGGCGGTACGGTGTTAGAGTTGCGATCTACATGGCCTCCCGTCTATTTCATATTTTTTTTTTTTTATTACGTTCTGTTCTCTGTACATCTGGAAGCCGACAGTTTTGTGTGACAGGATAATTGCAGATCCCCGTCATTAGGAAGGGGATGACGATATTGATGCTTAGGGAGGAGGGAATATTTTTTTTTACGTTTTTGTTTTCATTTTTATTCAGGTTTTTGCAGTAATTGTCATTGCTGTAATTGTTACTACTGTTAATATTGCCGCTGATGATGATAATGAACGTGATGATGATGGAAATGCTAAATCTCTTCTTGTGTGTGGATGTTGAAGGCGATGAGAGTGGACCGGAAAATGAGCGTGAAAAATAAATTTGAAAAAGGTGAAGGTTTTGTTAGAAACGAACTGGGATGGAAAGAGAGAGAGAGAGAGAGAGAGAGAGAGAGAGAGAGTCGAAAAAACAGAAAAACCGGAGACAGGATAGATTGATTGAATGATAATTTTATTGGGATATCAAATTACAGTGCTATAATTACATTATCAGAGGGATGAGGGCGCATACGCACTCCACCCCGTCTAACTTAATAGATTGTAATTAGTTGTACACATACTACTTAACTCATATCGTTTGTACATTTTGCATTTGCACTAGTAATTGTTACACTGCTTCATGCGATCTTTCCGACAGGCAAAGACTACTTTACCACATACATGATTGAATCAGTAGGCCTGTACAATTATATAGACAGTGAACAAAGCTCTTGTGGTTGTTACCATGGATACTGGCACACACGTGCACCTGCAAGTACAAACATATATGCCGGCACACACATCAACTTTGCACAAGCCTACTTGCCCATCACACCTCCAGACACGTTCTCTGGTCACATAAAGAGACAGAAGTAAGGAAAAGAAAGGTGGGGGAGGATGAAGGGGACAGAGGAGAGGGAGGGAAGAGAGAAAAAAGGGAAATTGAAACCTAAATGTGAAAGGGAGACTATGGAAATAAAGAAAAAAGTAGACGCAAGAAAAGAGCCGAAGAAGGTACTGAACGAGAACAGGGACGAGGCAGGTGGCAGAGTGGCAGGAGGACGAAGGGGAGCACGGAGGGGAAGGGGTGCCGAGAGGCATGGTGACGGGAAGGTGTAAAAAAATGAGGAGCAAAAGAAATGAACAGAGTGCTTGGAAAGTAAGGATGAATAATAGAAAATGAACTGCAGGAGGAAGGGTAATGGGGAAAGGAGGGAGAAGGAAGGTGAAGGAGAGAGAAAAAAAGAGGAAATGAAAACTAAATGACATGGAAAGATGTAAACTGGGGAAAAGTGTTGGAGCTTAATGAGTGGGGCTACAGACCAGTAAAAGAAACTGGGATTATAAGGGTGATGGGGAAATCAGGGAGAATGGAGGTGTAGGAGAGAATAAAGGAGGATGAAATGAAGCCAAGTAACAAAGAGACATGTAAAATTGGGTAAAGAGTAGGAGGAAAGAGAGAGACCGTAGGAAGCAGAGAAACACCAAAAAAGAAACAGCAGGAGAAACGTGGTAGGGGAAGCAAGGGAAGAGAGAGAGAGAGAGAGAGAGAGAGAGAGAGAGAGAGAGAGAGAGAGAGAGAGAGTTGGAATAAACGGGTAGTAACAAACAGGAAACTTGTAAAAATGGAAACAAACTAGAAGAAGAGAGAGAGCTTTGGAAGTAAGGGTCAGGTACAAGGAACGTGAAGGGACGGGAGGTAGGCAGGCGTGGGGGAAAGGAAGACAGGAAGAAAGACAGGGAACAGATTAATAGGGAGAGGGGGGGGGAGAGGAGGAGGGCAGGAGGGAGAGGATAGAGAGGGACAAGAGGGAAGTAAAAAAGTGGGGAAGGGTGAATGAAATTTTAGTTACAAAAAGGAGAGGTGTTAATAAAAGTTGAGCAGAAAGGAGGAAGCTTAAGTTGTAGGTGGAAGAAACAGAAGGCAGGGGCCATAGTAGGAAAAGTAATGTAGAAGGAAATAGAGACGATGGAGAAAGACGGGAAAAGAAACCAAATGACGAGGAGGAGACGGATGAAAATGATGAAAGATGAGCAAAAAGGAGAGCTTAAAGAGAGGAAAAAGAAAAAAAGATGTATTGGGAGAAAAGGGTTAGAAGAGGCGTGACAGAACGAAGGAGGAGAGGGGAGAGGAAGGCGTTCGATGGAGGGGAATGTTGGAAGTAGGAAAAGGCGGAAATGAGAGAGCTTTAAGAAGTAGGGGCAGACACCAGGAAATGAAAGTGGCGGGGGGAAGAGAAAATGAGGAGTTGGGGAGGAGGGACATAGAGGGAGTGAGTTACAGAGGAGAGAGAGAGAAAAAAAAAAAAAAAAAAACAAGGGAAGAGGAGAGGGGAAGAAAAACAGTGGACGGGGACGGATAGAGGGGGACAGTGAGGGAGAGGAAAGTTAGTTGACCATATATATATATATATTTATATATATATATATATATATATATATATATATATATAAATAGAGAGAGAGAGAGAGAGAGAGATGTAGATCTAGACTGATTTATATATAGATAGATAGATTGATAGATACTTCATAGATAGGTAGATACACGGATAGAACGGTAGATAAGTAGATAGATAAATATATAAATGTATTCACACACACACACACACACACACACACACACACACACACACACACACACACACACACACACACACACACACATATATATATATATATATATATATATATATATATATATATATATATATACACACACACATTCACACTGAAAAGAACAGAAGACACAAGGTAGAGAAGGTGGCATAGGGAGACGAAAAGACACCGGAGGTAGGGGGAGGAAGGCATGGAAACTGAGGGGATGGAGACTCAGGGGGAATGGAAAGGGGGGCGGGGGACAGGGGGGAGAGCTCGACCCCTGCCAATACTCCCTGCCACAAACGCTGCCACCTGAATAGAATTTCGCCCAGCCCACCTCGACAATTTTTTCCTGTCCTACCCGGGAAAGATAAACATTTTGTGGTTGCTGCTGTTGCTCTTGTGGTTGTTGTCGCTCCTGTGGATGTCAAGTGCGATTTTTGTTGTTATTTTTGTTATTTTCACTGTTGTTGCTGGTGCTTAAGATAACGGTATTTTTTATTATTATGACACTTTCACAGACACCTACTTCATAAAGTGTGAGGAAGCTATATTTTTAGGTTTTATTGCTGTTGCGCTAGTAGATATTCAATGTAATGTTGCGTTGTTGTTACAATTATGATTATTATCATATATATATATATATATATATATATATATATATATATATATATATATATATATATATATATATATATATATATATATCCGTGGGAACTGGGGTTTCTGTGGTGATGATTATATTATGAGGGATCATTTCCCGTTTCTGCTTTAGACAGTTATTATAATTTTTGAAGTTAATGATGAAGTGGTTATTGTTATTGTTTTTGCAGTTTATGATTATTATAATTACTACCGTATTATTATTATTTGTGGTACGTGGGGGCTCTCACCATCCACTCACTCGATGTAGTGCTGCTCTCGGGTGTCTGCCCTTTCCTCTCCTCCATCCCTCTTTCCTTCCATCCTCTTCTGTCTTCCTTTCGTTCATTCTTTCCTTGTCCTTCTGCCTGCGGGTGACTTTACACTCCCTCTTCTGTCTTTCTTTCCTTCATTCTTTTCTCTTCCTTCTGCCTGTGGGTGACTCTACACTGAGTGACAAGCCAAATGGTTTCCTGTACACCAAGAAACCATTTACTACGCTGGGTGGTAACCATTTAACCAGATTATGGCGCCTGGTGGTTTAGTGGGTAATTATTGCTCTCCAATCGGATTGAGCCGGTGAAGGTTTATGTCCAAAGGGGTGGTTGGGGTTTATTGCTCACGTAATGCCACTCAGGGTTGAGTGAGGCTGGTCACTCTCATCTTAAATGTTGGGACCAACTGCCTAGCCCCAGGCTCCTACGCTCCACATGGAGCAATGTAGGATTGGATGATAGATAGATAGATTATTATTATTATTATTATTATTATTATTATTATTATTATTATTATTATTATTATTATTATTACCGAATTGGTATTATTATTTTTTTAAAACAAATATTACCGTATCATTTCATATGAGAGGACCATGTGGAGTTAATGGAGAGAGACTGACAAATGAGGAAGTGAAGAAACGTTGTAGTGTGGATGTGGATCTGATAGAGTTAGGAGAAACACGCTGAGGTGGTTTGGCCATGTGGGGAGAGAGAGAGAGAGAGAGAGAGAGAAAGAGAGACTAACTGGGAGTGTATGTGAGTGAGTATAGGGGAGAGACAGGGATGGGGAGACCGAGAATATGATGGAGGGATGGGGTGGAGAGATAAATGAGAGAGGGGGATGTAAGCTGGGGGGAGGGCACCGAAATGGCATGGGACAGGTCGACATGGAGGCGATTTCTTTGTGATCATCCATTACGGGATTATGGCATCTGGCAATAGATGAATAGATAGGCCATTATTATTAGTAGTAGTAGTTGTAGTGGTGGTAGTAGTAGTAGTAGTAGTGTCAGTATTATTATTATTATTATTATTATTATTATTTCATTATTATTATTTTATTATTATGATTATTATTATGATGATGATGATGGTGATGATGATGATGATTATTACTATTATTATTATTATTATTATTATTATTATTATTATTATTATTATTGTTACTACTACTACTACTTTCATAGGTAATAACAACATTTGAATAAGGTGAGGATCTTTTATTGTTATCTGCCCTTGTTGATAGATTTATATGAAATTTTGGCACGTGATGAGTTTTATTGTTTCTGCTGCAAGTTTTTTATTTATTTTTATTTATTTTTTTTTTTTTAGAGGGGAGGTAGGCTAGCCGAGTTAGGAAAATGAGTAATAGTTTTTTGTGTGTGTGTTATCGGTGTTGTTGTAGTGTTTTTTTTTTTTTCCGCAGTGTTTTTATAGTTTTTACCCTCCACCTGACAAAGTGAGAGGAGGGTATTGTATTGTTATAACTGTGTCCGTTTGTAGAGTTGGGCGACTGGCTGAGCGTAGAAATTTCGTTTCCAGAGCAAATCTCAGAAAGTATTCACCATAGAGTCATGAATTTCACATAGTTATCATATGGTGAACTGGTGCCTTTTGATAGGTAGAATGCTGTCTTAGTTTTTTTTTTTAATAATGAATATATATATATATATATATATATATATATATATATATATATATATATATATATATATTTTCTCAGATTTCAGTGCACCCTGTCCAAGTAATCTTAAGGGACCAGGTTATGCCCAACGTGGATAAACTGCTGAAATTATTACGTTCTAATGTCCCTGTGTTATGCAGAGGGGGGAGGATGAGGGCCGTTATGCGCTTGTTTAGGTATACATGAAGGCGGGGGGGAGGGTTATGTGATTGGTCAGAGGGAGGGTTGCAACAGCGTAGCGTTGATGATGGTGATGATGATGATCATGATGATGGTTGTGGTAGTGATGATGGTGGTGGTGGTGATGGTATTGGTGGTGGTGGGTCGTGGTGGTGATGATGATGATGATGACAAATGATGATGATGATGATGGTAGTTGTGATGGTGGTGGTGGTGATGATGACGATGATGATGGTGGTAGTGGTAGTAGTGGTGATGGTGGTTGTGGTAATGTTGATGGTGATGGTGGTGGTAGTAATGATGGTAGTGGTGGTTGTGGTGGTGATGATGATGGTGGTGGTGGTGGTGGTGGTAGTGATGATGGTGGTGGTGGATGTGGTGATGGTGGTAGTGATGATGGTGGTGGTGGATGTGGTGATGGTGGTGGTGGATGTGGTGATGGTGGTAGTGATGATGGTGGTGGTGGTTGTGGTGATGGTGGTAGTGATGATGGTGGTGGTATTTTACTTCCTGTCACACTTCCCTATTCCATATCACTGATTTTAGTAAGTTTGAATGTCTTTGTGTTATACAGGGGGGTAGGGGGGGCCGTTATGCGCTTGGTTAGGTGTGCAGATGTGGGGGGGGTATGTGTTTCGTCAGGTGGAGGGTTGCAACATCGTAGTGTTCCCTATGACTTATGATTATTGTTTCTGCAGCAGATAATTTTTTTTTTTTTTTTTAAGAATACCTACTTCATATATTAGTGGGAATTACAATAATTTTATAAATTGGTTTTCTGAGGATGTTTATTCGTACTGTTTTTTTTTTTTAATGTCTGTGATGATTTTTGTTGATGTTGTGCGTGTTGTTTAGTTGCTACCATTGTTGCAGGCTTTGTTGATGTTGTCTTATCGTTGTCGTCGTCATTGCTGTTATTGTAGATCTTTATTGCCATGTTCTTGTGGTTCATGCTTATGTTATGGCGGATGGATATTGATGTGGTTACTATGGATACCCTTTTTTACCACACCAGTGCACGGGGAGCGAGAGTGGGTGTTATGTTTTGAGCGGTGTGTGTGTGTGTGTGTGTGTGTGTGGGTATTCCGTCCGTCTGTATGTGTTAACAAAATAAAAGTTTTGATCCGATTTTTTCCAAACTTGGTGGAAGGGTTCAAGGACAGGCGCTGATTAATTATGGTAGTATTAGAGAACAATACATCAAAGGTCAAAGTCACAGGGCTAGGTCAAGGGATAACCTAGCAAACTCATCATGGAGAGTTCCCGTTAGCTTCGGACCACTGATGCAGAAATGGCCGAGAGCTGGTCAAGAATGAAGCGATTTAATTTTGAGAACAATAATTAGTCAGAGCTCAAGGTTACAGGGCAGAGTTAAAGTTAGACCCATGTATGTGGTTTTGGGGAAAAAAATGCAAATAGTTTTGATCTGTTTCTAATCAGGCTTGGTAGAAGGATTAAGGTTCAGCATAGAAGTACTCGTATACTTTTTTTTTTTTTTTATAAAAATAGGTCACAGGTCAAGGTCACTGGCAAGGTCAACTTAAGCAGTTTTTTTTTTTTAATTAGACCAGGATAAGGCAGCACTATAAGGGCTCGACTTTGAGAATCGGTCAAAGGTCAGAGGCACATATAAAGGTCAAAGGTCAAGGTCACAGAGTATGGTCCACTCAGTTTTGATCTGATTTAAAGTAAACTGGGCATAAGGATTTAGGGTCATGGAGGAGAGAAGGGATCCAATTTTGAGAACAGTCGGGTAAAGGTCAAGGTAACAAGACAAGGTCAAATTTTGACACCTGTGTTTGTGTGTGAACAATATAACTAAATTAATTTTTATCTGATTTGGATCAGACTTGGTGGATGAGTTCTTGAGAATTATAAATCAAAGGTCAGGTCACAGGGCAAGGTCAGCTCAAACAGTTTTTATTCCATGTAGATTAATGGAATGTAGTTTAAACTTTGTGGAAGGGCTTAGGGTAAAACAAGACAGATGAGATCAGATTCTGAGATCAAAGTCAGAGGGAAAGATCAAGGGTCAAGATCACAAGGCCAAGTCAAGTAGAATGGTTTTGATCTAATTTGAAATGAGGATCGTACAAGGATTAAGGTTGGGCAAGATTGAACTAATTCGATTTCGAGAGTAATCAGTCGAAGGTCAAAAATCACAGGGCAGGGTCAAATATTCGTTCCGTAGACCTCTTGTTGGTGCGTGGGTGTTGCATTCTGAGTGACCCTTCTTGTTTTTGTTCTTTTGAGAGTTGCAATGCTGAGTACGTTTAGCACAGTTAAAATAATGATTATAAATATTACTCTTAATGAAACAAATAGTAACCAACCCATTCGTGACCACCTCTTCTTTAATATTTTATTGCAGTTGACGCCACACGATTTCATTCAACTAAAGGTGATCCCGAGAGCGTTTTACATTTACCATGGTCCAGACAACTGTACCAGTTTATTCCAGCGACCGTCAAACGATTTTATTCAGCTGAGAGTGAGCCATAAGGGCCTGAGAGCGTTAACTTATGACCTTATAGTTCGTCCATATTAAGCTGGCGGAGGCCATCGTTACTTTGCAGCTCATTTTCAGTAGTTCAGTCACAAAATCGGTCAGAACTTGGTTTCGACATTATTTCCCTAGCACTTTTTCGTGACTAACGTATCTAATACTAAACTCTTGATACAGCTGAGCATTCAAGGTGGAGAACTAACAGTTTTAGGCCAAGTTAAACTGAACAGAGTACAGTTACTGTAGTAAGTCTTGGAGGGGATACTGGGAGATGAAAAGACTATATATAGCCCTTACAGACACTCCCTTCAAGACACTTTTGTATATTCAGTTCATTGTGTTTAGCAGTTAATAAGTCTTTTTAATACGAAGGGTGGCACTGGAGAGGGACGCCTTCATGTGGTGGGACCGATATAGCTGGGCGGCTCACCTGTCTAGTCACAGTATACAAACGTCCCCGTCTGCTTCGCTTTCCTCAAACGAAGGATGGTAGACTGCAAGGGTAATTTAAGCTTGCCCTCCACCAGCATCACGTTTCAGATGAACCATGGGCTACAGCTACTACAACGAAAGGTCTGTCTTAAGGTGAAAAAAATCGTCTGGCAGCAGCAAAATATACAGAAAGCCTTATCGTACTGACAGGGTTAACGGAGACATTAACCCTATCACGAAACGAATTGACCAGAATTCGGAAGCCATCGTGTGTCCGAGATTTGAATATAATGAAAAAGACGTCATCGTAATGAATGGGATTACAATTAGTTACTCTCAGTGTAGAGCTTTTTTCTGTCCTTTAAATGTAAATCTTACTTTCGCTGGTGAGGTGACAGTGAGCATGTTCATATTTTTAGTAATACTGAATATAATAATCAGTATCAGTATCATTACTCGTCGTAGAGGTACTAATTGATAATGATTATTATCATGATTAGTATTAATGATGATAATAATAAAATAACTAGAACATCGTAAAATTGTCCGGGGACAATTTTGATAAAGAAAAACTTCCCACAACCATTGCTTTCTAGAAGTCGAGCTGTCAAGGGACCTTGAGTTCAACACTGATCTTGTTCATGTCACCTTAGATCATTACAGTCTTTAAGTCCACCGGGTGGCTTTAGCTTTAATCCTTCATGGAATATTAGGCGCCCTCCGGAATATCCGGAAAAGTCCCAGTTTTTTACCCCAGGCGAAGCCAAGATTGCTGATTTTCTGCATGTCATCTTAGGTCATCAAGCTCTGTAAGTCCATTTGGTGGCTCTAACTGTATTCTTTCATGTAAAATCAAGTTACTTCACTGTCTTCCGGAGCACTTCAAAATTTTAGACTATAGGTTAATCTAGAGAATAATGATCCGATCTGGACTGTATTAAGTTCTGCACTCTGGCCTTTTTTCAGGTATATTTCATAGAAATTTCAGCCCCCTAACATAAGTGGTTCTTGAGCTATAGGTCACTTTTTGTTCCGGATCCTATGTGGGTTCCGGTGGTCGGATCAGCATGATATTTAGTCAGATGAAGCGGCCAACCAGTGCTATAACATGGCAAAGAATGAAGGCTGTAGTTCAAACGGTATGCAAATGGCAGCGATTTAGATCTTCCCTAGAATAATAATTATTTTCACAAAATCAAGAAAACCTCCCACAGCGAAGTCGGAAGTTTTAATAATAATAATGATAATAATAATAATAATAATAATAATAATAATAATAATAAACATAATAATAATAATAAAAAGTAACAGCAATTATACATACCTCTCAACAAACACCGGCAATAACATTAATCAACACGTGGTTAGAACAAAAGCAGCTGCTCAGAGCCACAGTCACAGATACAGTAAACCACAGACAGTCACAACAACAACAACAACAACAACAACAACAACAACAACACACACACACACACACACACACACACACACACACACACACACACACACACACACACACACACACACACACACACACACACACACACACAATCAACAACCACCATCACCGCACAGCCACCACCAACACTCATCGATATTCAGTCAACCGCACACGGGAAACCACAACGGGCCCAGGCACAAGCAAGCATCTTCCTCTCTTACATTCAACCACATCTAACAATGAACACAACCAGCACCCAGTTACAGCCGATCAGTGACGTCCAACAACCACAATAATTACAACGACAACCATCCACTTTTATATCCATCTACAAAATAACGACACACCACAACCATCCACATTCAACCACCCACAACCAACACACCCACAACCATCTTACACCCACAGTCAACGATATCCTTAACAAGCACAATAACTACAACCATCACAACCAGAATCCAGTCAGCCGCAACCACCTCAGCCATCAGCACCTTCATCCAACAACGCCACCCATCTACAACCTCCTACATCCATAACCAGTTACAAGTACAACCAGCACTATACATCTACAACGAACCATATCCAGGCGGGCACATCAGGACCATATGGGCCAAGTTAGTATAAGTTAGAATGGCTTTTTGTCCCTTTGATGGTGTGTATGGTGGCTGTTATCCCCCTCCTGCCCCCAGACACAAGCTTCTGTTATGAACCGTATGGCATTGCGGCGTAAGGGCGAGAATTGATAGCTCTTGTCCTTTTTAATTTATTCTTTTTTTACCATGAATAGATGGGAGAATAATCGATTTTATGGTATTATGGCGTAAGGGTGAGAACTGTGGAGGCGTGTACGTTGTTGAACAATATACTCCATTTTTATACTCTAAGTTCACTGGTACAATCGACCCTATAGTATTTTGACGTAAGGGTGAAAATTGGGGGAGCATCGCGGGGGAAGAAGGATATAATCCCACTTCCCCCAGAAACACACCAGTAAAATCGACCGTGTGGTGTTGTAGCGCAAGGGTGAAAGTTGTGGGTGGAGAAGGGTGTATGGGTTGTTTTTGGAGTCTGCCTGACGGACCCTGACCAGGCGGTGATAACATGGAGGGTGGTGGAAGATAGAGGCAGGGAGGCAGGGATGGATGGGGTGGGGTGGTACAAGATACTGTGTGAGAGAGAGAGAGAGAGAGAGAGAGAGAGAGAGAGAGAGAGAGAGATGGAAAGATGTAGGAAGATGGTAGAAGCGAGAGGGGGATGATTAGAGAAAATTGTAGGATAAAGATAGCAGGTGGAGACAAAAAAATATTAGAAAGTGGGAGAAGTGGGTGGATGAGAGGAGCGAAGAGAAAGGGTCACAGAAATAAAGGAACATAAAAGGAAAACGTGGAGAAATAAAGAGGAACCTAATAATAATAATGACGATGATGATGTTGATGTTTCTGTATATGATGATTATGATTTTATTTATGATAATGATACCGATAGATATGATGATACAGACAATAAAGGATAGTGAAAAAGAAAATCATAGGAAATATAACTAAAGACAATAAGGAATAAGTGTTAATTGAAGAATGTCAGATAAAGAGTAGTAGGTGAAGTTAAAAGTAGGAGGACGTGGAAAAGGATGGAGTTTGAGAGAGAGAGAGAGAGAGAGAGAGAGAGAGAGAGGGAGAGAGGGGGGGGGTTGAATGATGGAAGGAGATATTGAAAAATTAAAGGTGTGTGTGTGTGTGTGTGTGTGTGTGTGTGTGTGTGTGTGTGTGTGTGTGTGTGTGTGTGTGTGTTTTGCCAACAGACAGACAGAGAGACAGGCAGAGGATATACAGCTGACTGATATGAAGCGAAATTGAATTAAAGCAAGTGATGGTGGAGAGAGAGAGAGAGAGAGAGAGAGAGAGAGAGATTTTTATTGTTGGAGAAATATGAAGTTAAAAGAATAAACGAGAGAGAGAGAGAGAGAGAGAGAGAGAGAGAGAGAGAGAGAGAGAGAGAGAGCTTGTTTTGTTGTGGGAGAAATGTGAAGTTAAAAGGATAAATGAGAGAGAGAGAGAGAGAGAGAGAGAGAGAAGTCAGGGTTGTGCGGCGTGAAATATATCCCTAGGCAACTTTTACTCCTCTTTCTCTCTTTCTCCTCTTTCCTTCCTCCTTCCTTACTTTTATTGCTCTTCTTCTCAGTCTCTTCCTCTTCCTGCTCGTTCATCTCTTTTGATTTTCTCCTTTTCGCTTTCTGTTTCTCCTGTTTTTTTTTTTTTTTCCTTCGTTTAAATTCCATCTATCCTCCATTTTCTTTCTTCCTTTTCTCATAATTTTGTCATTTTCTTCCTCCGAAATTTTTGTTACAAATTCCTGTCTTTTTTCTGTTCTCTCTCTCTCTCTCTCTCTCTCTCTCTCTCTCTCTCTCTCTCTGTATTTAAACCACAGGTATATTTTCTTCGTTTCTTTTTTGTTTTCTGCTTTTCTCTTTCCATCTGTTCTTTTTCTTCTATCTTCTCATCTTTTCAAGTGTGCGGCCACACTTCCTCGAAACATGTGATCGACGAGATGAAACGAAGCACCGGGTTAGAGCTTTGTAGTATTCGAGCCTGAACGTTGGATGGACACCTGAGCCTCATTTCCTCTTGGCGATCACATGTTCGGGGGCAAGTGTGTCCGGGCCTTTAGGGCGCGTTCACACGTGTCCCCTAACATGTATTGACAACACAGCTGCCAGCATTTTTGGGTACATGTATGCAGCAGTATTTGGACAGATGTATGCAAACATTATTCAGTGCAGCTTCGAATTTACTGGCAGAAGAGGTGGTGCGGAAAGTGAGTCTTATACGAGGCAGCTGAGACTTCATCATGATGTTGCCAACATGATCTGGACGCTTCTGTTCCGAGCATGTTTCCAGCTTATTTGTTATTACGTTGTTTACATGTTGCCAGCACTTGTTCCTGCACACGTGTGGACGCGACCGTGCCTGCCTACCTTCTTCCTTCACTCTTTTTCTTCCTTGTCTTACTTTCTTTTGTTCCTGTTTTTTCGTACTGATTTCACGTATTCCCTTATTCTTTCATTCTGTTTTATAGCATTTACTCCCATCCATCCCTTATTCGTTATTTTATTCTTATTTATATAACGGTATTAATATTTCGTCTTACTACCGGTACTCTTTCATTTTGTATCTACACATTGTTTATATATATACCGGCATCAATATTTCGTCTTATTTCTCTCTCTTTTTGTATGTATCCTGTTTTCTTTATATTTTTTTCTCTCCATTTTCGCAATTATTTTTGTCCCTTTTCTTCCTTAATCCTTTTCTCCTCCTGTGAAGTTCTACACAGTTACCTTTCACATCATTGGGTCTTAAATATTTTCCTATATTTTTTTCTCAGTATCGCGGCTGTACCCCCTATCTCAGATGGCATTTATTCTTATTTAACCTTGCTCTGTTCTGACGATTTTATTTTTCTTAGGGGAGAACGTATGGCATAATGAACCCCCTCTAGTGCGGACATCCTTTCCTTAGCTGAGTAAAATCGTCTGAAGGAAAAACAGAACAAAACAGAGGCGACGTGTTGCTCAAAGGTGTAATCCTTGTCATTACCTCCAGTCCCTTCATTCTTGCATTTTTTCCCCAATTTCCTCCAACTTATTCTTCAGACTTTCTTTTCTTATTTTTCTCCCCAGCCCATTCCCCTTTCCCCTTCCTTCCATTATAGTACCTTTTGTTACTCTGATTTTCTTTCCTCTTTCCTTCTAAACTACCCTCTGCTTCTTCCCTTTCCCTTTTTCTCATCCTCTTTCATTTTACTTTCCCTTTCCCATCATTTCTTCTTTCTCTCCTTTCTCTTCCCTGTTTCTCCCCTTCCTGTTCCTTGTTTGACTCCTTCCTCTTCTCTGTTTCTCCCCTGCCTCTTTCCTTTTCTTTCCCTTCCTCTTTCCTTTTCTTTCCCTTCCTCTTTCCTTTTCTTTCCCTTCCTCTTTCCTTTTCTTTCCCTTCCTCTCCACTTCCTCTTCCCTGTTTCTCTCCTTTCTTCTCCCTGTTTCTCCCCTTCCTCTTGGCCATCCCTTCCTCTTCCTTTCCTCTTCCCTGTTTCTCCCCTTCCTTCTCCCTGTTTCTTCCCGTCGCCTTTCCTTTTCCTTCCCTTCCTCTTCATTCTTTCTCCCTTTCCTCATTTTCTTTCATCCTCTTTCTCTTTCTTTCCGCCATTCTCTCTCTCTCTCTCTCTCTCTCTCTCTCTCTCTCTCTCCACCAATCCCTTTCATTCCGCTCTCTTTCATTCCTCTCCTTCCCTCTCCCGTTCCCTCCCCCTCCCTCCCCTCCCCTCCTACTTTCCTTTTTCCTCCTCCCTTCTCCTCTCCTTTATTTTTCTCCTTCCCCCCCTCTTTTTCTTTCCTCCCTCTTGCGTCACTTCCCTCCCTTTCATTCCTCTGCCTTCCATTCCTTTCTTCCCACCTCCTCTCCTCTCCTCTCATCTCACCTTTCATCTTCTCTCCTGTACTCTCCTCTCCCTCCTCTCCTGTCCTCTCCTCTCTACTCCTCTCCTCTCCCTTCTTTTCCATCCCTTCTCATCATCGTCCACATTTTTTCTCGACCATGAAACATGCCTTTTGCTCTCTGACCCGCTTTCCTCTCCCATTTTTTCCTCCCCATAATTCTCTCCTATTCAGTTTCCCTTTAACATCCTCCTCCATCCTCTGTACATGCTCCTCACTTTCCCTCCCTGTCATATTTCATCCTCTTTTTCCCAAGTTTTCCTTCCATCATTCTTCCCTGCTCTCCTCTCCTCATCCCCTCTTTCCTTTCTCTCTTTTTTTTTTTCCTTGGTGTCCATTTTTTCTCATTATTTTCCCTTCTTTTCCTCTGTCCTTCGTGTATACTTTCCATCTCCCTCCATTTTTACATTCCTCTCTAACCCTGCCTCATTTCTCCTTTCTTTTCTCATAATTTTTCCTTTTTTCCTCACCTTCCATCCTTCCACATGCTCTCCCTCCTCATCCATCCTTCTCTGCTTTTTCATTCATTCTTTATCTTTCTCTCCTCTTTCGTCCTGCACTTCCTCTCTCCCACATCATTTTACTTTCATCAGTTTGCGCTCTCTCTCTCTCTCTCTCTCTCTCTCTCAAGTTTCATTATCTCCCGTCATTCATCTCTCTTTAACCCTCCCCATTCCCACTTTTACTGCCCTCATTTTCTTCTCGTTAGTTTCCCCTTTTTCTCCTCTTTTTCCCTCGCATCCCTCATTCTCCTCTTTCTTCCACTTGCCGTTTATCTCCATTCTGCCTCTCCCTAATTTTATTGTTTCCCCTCTGCCTCCTCTCCCCTCTCTCCCTCTCGTTTTCCCCTCCCTAGTTTCCCTGCATCCTCCCTCCCTGTCTGTTTTTCCTCTTCTGCCTCTCCCCTCCTCCTTGCTTCATGCTTCCCTTCTCACATTCCGTTTTTATTCTCTTCCCCTTTCATGACTTACCTCACCAGCCATTCCCCTTCTCATTTTCCCCATTTTTTTCTCACCTTGTCCCCTTCCTCCCCTCTTCCCCTCCATCATACTCGCTTTCTCATTCTTCCCCTTTTTTCCTCCTCTCCCTCTTATTACCTGCCTCTCTTTCTCCTCTCCCCTCCCCTCTTTCCCTCTCCGTGTAATTTTCCCCTTATTAGTTTCTCCTTTTCATTCTTTCCCACTCATCATTCTTTCCTCTCTCTCTCTCTCTCTCTCTCTCTCTCTCTCTCTCTCTCTCTCTCTCTCTCTTCTCACTGTCCCTTCTTTACCTCTCTCCCTCTCCGTCTTCCCCTCTACCTCCTCTCCCCTCTTTCCCTCCCCATCAGTCCCCCTGTGATCAGTCTCCCCTTTTTTCTTGTCTCCATCTTTTTTTCTTCTCTCCCTCCAACACCCTCTCCCCTCCCTCCCTCCCTCCTTCATACACCCCGTCTCAGTTTATTTTTTCTCCTCTTCGTCCATTATTGCTCACCTCTCTAACTCTCCTCCCTCCCCTCTTTTCCCTCCCCTCTTCTCCCTCTTCATGTTCCTTCCATTAATCTCTCCGGTACTGGTTCTCCCCTTCTTCACTCCCCTCTTTCCCATCCCATCATTCTCCCCTTCTCACTTTCTCCTTTTTCTCAACCTTTTCTATCCCTGCTGTCTTTCTCACCCTCTCCCCTCCCTCTCTCCCCTCCCTCTCTCCCTTCCCTCTCTCCCCTCCCTCTCTCCCTCCTGTCTTTCTCACCCTCTTCACTCCTCCCCTCTTTCCTTCGTTCATGCATCCCATTTCATTTGCCCTTTTTCTTTCTCTCCCTCATGTACTCTTTCCCCTCTAACTCAATTCCCCCTTTTTTCGTTCCCCTCATTCCCCTTCCCCATTTCAATTTCTTCTTTCTTCTCACTCTGTTTCCTCTTTCCCCTCTTTTCCTCCTCATCATTCATTCACTCTCTTTTCTCCCAGTTTTATGCTGTCCCTTCTATCCCACTCCCATCCCCTGTTTCCCTCCTGTCATTTTCCCCTTGTCGGTTTCCCCCATTTCTTCTCTCCCTCTACCTCCTTTCTCATGTACCTCCTTTCCTCTCCCTTCTTTCCCTTCCTATACTTCATCCTAGCTTTCTCCCCTCCTCAGTTTCCTATTTTTCCTCTTTCCCTGCATATTTCCCCTCTGCCTCCACTCTGCTCATTCCTTACCCTCATTTTTTCCATAGTTTTCCATTTTTCTCAGCCTTGCCTTTCCCCTCCTTCCTCTTTTCCTTCATCATTTTTCCCCATTCCTTTTTTCCTCCCATCATTCACACGTCTTAAACCATCCCCCTCCTTCATTTTTCCTTTATCAGTCTTCTCTTTTTTCTTTCCCTTTTCTCTTCCTCCTCTCTTTCACTCTTTCATACTACTATTCTCATTTTCTCTTCTCTGTTAATACGTACCTCTCTTATCTTTCACTTCCATATACTTTTCTGCTCATTTCTCACTCTCCCTCATGCTCTTTCCTTCTGCCCTTCTTTCCCTCACTCCCATCATCATTCCTCCCCTCACCCCAGTCACTCCCTTTTTCTCTCCATCTCTACCTCCATCATTTTCTCTCATTATCCTTTTTCTTCCCCTCTTCCCCTCCCCATCAGTCTCCCTTAAACATATCCCCCTATTTCTCACCTTCCAGCACCCTTTCCCCTCCCTTCCCTCTTTCCCTTGTCACTTTTTTTCCTCCTTTAATTTTAACATACCTCTCTAACTCTTCTCCCCCTATCGCCCTCCTACCATCCCCCCCACCCCTTCTCAATTTCCCATTTTTTCCTCTCTCTTCCCCCCCATATTTTTCTTCCCCTTCATTTCCCCCCCTTTTTTTTCTCACCCCTCTCCTTGCCTCTTCTCCTTTCTCCTCCCCCCCCTCTAATTTTCCTCTTCTCTAGTTTCCTTTTCTTATACTCTCCCTCCTGTATTTTTCTCCATCTGACCCTCTCCCCTCCTTCCTCCCTCCCCATTCTTCTCTCCTCAGATTCCTACCTTCTTTCTCTACATCTTCCATTTCCTCCCTCTTACCTCCGCCTCCCTTCTCTCCATCATTCCACTCCTCTTATTTCTTCTCTTCCTCCATCATTCTCTACTCTCTCGTATTCTTGACTTTCATCCTTTTTTCCATCAAACTCTGACCCTTTTTTTTCTAGGCAAATTCCTTCGTTCCCTTTTTCATCATCGTCTCTTCTGTTCTCTCCCGCTTCTCCTCTCTCTGCACTCTTCGTCCTTTCGTTCAAGTCTTATTCTCTCTCTCTCTCTCTCTCTCTCTCTCTCTCTCTCTCTCTCTCTCTCTCTCTCTCTCTCTCTCTCTCTCTCTCTCTCTCTCTCATCATATCCTCCTTTCCCTCAATCATTCCTCACTCTGCTTCCTCTTCTTCCACGTCCATTTTTCTCCCTCACCATGTCTAAAGTCATTGCGTGTACATTGTCTGTGTGTGTGTGTGTGTGTGTGCGCGCGTCTCGGGTGGGTTACAAAGGAAATCAAAGAGCACCAAGCTTCCTGGTGTGTTTGATGCTGTTTGTTATAGGGTAGATTTCTTTTCCATGGGTCAAAGACAAGAATAGCAAAGCAGTGTACCAGTCTGAGGGTCCCGTTTACATTACAGGCTTACGCTTGATATTTATCCCTCTGCTACTGGCGGTGGAGAGGGGCGCCTTCATGTGGTGGCACTGATATAACCAGAGCTGAGGAGTTGTCCAGTTATACAAACGTCCCTCATCTTACTTCTTATCCCCCAAAAGGAGGAGGATGGGCTGCAAAAGGAGGACAGGTTCAGTCTCTAGTTCACGGGGTTCACGTTAAAGATGAACCTAGGGCTATAACAACTACTACTATCGCCCAGGCAACTTGTTTTACGGCACAGTATTGCCCATGAACATAATACTACTCTATCCCGCCCTCATCCCTCACCTTCTTGCTCCTTCCCTCCTCCCGCTCCTTTCCTCCATCGCTCTTCCTCTTCCTGCCTCACTTCCCTATCACCTCTTCACTGGACTTCCCTTACTTTCTCTCCTCCCCCTCTCTTACTTCCATATCCCCTCTCCATTCACTTCCTTCCTCGACCACCTCTCTTTCTCCTCCACCTCATCATCATCATCGTCTCTCCACATGCTCCGTTCGCCTACCCTCCAACTCCTCCTTCACTTCATCCCCACTCCCTTCACTTCACTCAGTCAACCACCTCTCCCCTCCCCCTCACTCTTTTCCCCTGATCTACCCCTGTTTTCCTGCTTGAATAAGACGTCCATATCTAATGCTGCATGAGAAAGAGAGAAAGTGAGTGAGAGAGAGAGAGAGAGAGAGAGAGAAGGGAAGGTAGGAAAAATTAACGAAAAGCAGGAGCGATCACAGCTGAACACACACACACACACACACACACACACACACACACACACACACACACACACACACACACACACACACACACACACACACACACACACACACAAGCCCTGCCTCCTCAAAAAAAGAAAACTTGGACCAGAAAACGAAAAAGAAAAAAAGTGCCCTCGTCAGGATGATCCACGAAAGTTTTTGATAAGGTGAAGACAGCCGGGCCCTCAGGAGAGAGAGAGAGAGAGAGAGAGAGTCGAGGGGAAACAGAGAAATTGTGAAAAAATGCGAGACTGTGTATTTGAACGCGGAAAGTGAAAAGGAGAGCTAAGAATCATGAGAGGGAGTGGGTGAGCAGCTGAGTAAGAGATTCCATGGAAAGGCTAACAGAATGGAAGTGAGAGAGAGAGAAAGAGAGAGAGAGAGAGAGACAAATAGCACCGACAGATAGACCGACAGGCAGACAGTCATAAACAGACCAAAATGATATTAGGAGGAAAGTAAAATTAATTGATTACAAGAAAGGAAGGGTTGTATGTGTGTAATTGAGAGAGAGAGAGAGAGAGAGAGAGAGAGAGACAGACAGACAGACAGACAGACAGACAGACAGAGATGCAGAAAGGCAAGAGGTAGGAAGAGAAAAAGAAGAAAGAACAAGATAGAAACTAAAAGTAGAGGAGAGAGAGAGAGAGAGAGAGGGAGAGAGAGAGAGAGAGAGAGAGAGGAAACAACGACACTCAGGGGCAAGCGGGGGAACAAGGACAAGACGTACATGCAAAGCGAGAGAGAGAGAGAAAAGCAAGCAGACAGACAGACAGACAGACAAAACAGACAGCGGGAGAGATCAGCGTATTTACACAGGCAGAGCGACCGACGGAGGAGAGAGAGGAAGAGATGGAGGAACAAGATTTTTTTTCTCAACATTCTTCCTTGTTCACCTCTTTCTCCTTTTTTTTTTTTTATTTGAACTTAGGGCAGAGAGAGAGAGAGAGAGTAGATGCCTTTTTATTCTCTCTCTCTCTCTCTCTCTCTCTCTCTCTCTCTCTCTCTCTCTCTCTCTCTCTCTCTCTCTCAGATTTTTGGACGCGAGCGAGAGTGAATGCGGGACGGATAATATTTGCCAAGTTCCAGTTTTATGTGCCACTTAGTCGGTTTGTCTGGGATCTATATAAATTTCCTTTTTTTTCCCCTCCCACCCCCCGATCCAGTTTAATATTGATGATGATGGTATTTTTATGGATCCCTAAAATTGGATTTCTCGGGTTTGGTGTCTTGGGAATTTGCGTTTTTCTTTTTTTTTTCTTTTTATTTTTTTATGTCGACCCAGTGCGATGATGTAATTAATGTCGTGTGTCCTTGCTCTCGTCAGTCGATTTTACTTTGCTGTGGAGAGAGAGAGGGCTGGCTTAATTTTGTGTGTGTGTGTGTGTGTGTGTGTGTGTGTGTGCGCGCGTGTGTATGTGTTTTCTGTCGGTATAAGCCCCTCAGTACGATTGATGTTCGTATTCCTGCCACCACTAGACGATTTTTTTGCTGAGGTGTTTTTCGTTTCCTTTTTTTTTTTTTTTTTTTTTTAAGCAGAATATACTCGACTCACTTTTGTGGCTTAGGTTTCTGTGTATTTTTATTTTGTCGTCATAATCCTGTGACTGCTTAAATTTCCCTCAGATCGAAAAAGTTCGTCTTGTTTTAGCTTGAATTTGATACATAGTCGGGTTCGTTTTAACTTCTCTTTCTTCCCTATTTGTCTCACCTCCTACCCTCCCAATCACCTTCTGTTTTTCCTTCTGTTGCCTACGTCGTCTCTCTTACTTATCCTTTTCTCCTTCCTCCTAACATATCTCCTCATCTTTTTCTCTCCATCTCTCCATTTTCTCCCACTTTCATCCTTTTATGATCTCTGTAATTTTCGTACTCCTCTTGTACACTTTCCCCCTTCCCCCTTCTCTCACATTCCTTGTCTTCCTCCTTTCTCCGTCTCCTCTGTCTCCTTCCCCTCCCCTTTCTGTGTATTCCTTCGTTCTCACCTTCCATCCCTCACATTTCTCTCTCTCCTTCCCTTCCATCTCCGCGTTCTTCACTCTTTCCCTTCTCCTACCACCCTCCCTCCCATTCTCCTCTGTCTGTCTTTTATATCTATTATATCTCGTCTTTCCTGTACCGTTTTCTCTATTTGTTCCCTCATTCCCCCTTCCTCCTGCCATCACTCCTTTTTCCTCCTCCTCTCCTCCCATCTTCCCTCTCTTCTGATCCACCTTTTTCTCCCTCCTACCATACTTCTTTTTCCACTTTGTATGTCTCTTCTATCCCCATATCTTTCCTGTACTTATTCCTAGTATCCTTTCTACTCCTAGGTACTGATTTCCTTCCTATTCTCTGTCCCTCCTCAAACCATCTGTCTTTCTTCTCCTCTCCATCCTTCCTTCTTCTCCATCTTTCCCTTTGTTCATTCTCTCCCTCCTTCGCCCCCGCCTTCTTCTTATCCCTCAAGATCTGGACAGAGACGTACGCGTTTACCAAAATATCAGGTGGTAAGGCTTGGACTGTCTGATGTTTGAGTGTTGATTTACAGTGTGTGTGTGTGTGTGTGTGTGTGTGTGTGTATAGTTCTCGGGCACATAAGCAGACTTACACACACACACACACACACACACACACACACACACACACACACACAGGCAGTCGGCCGTGTCTGATGGCCGGCACAAACCCTGAATATAATCGATGGGGGCAAATTTGAAGGTAATCCGGGTGATTTCCAAAGTAATCAGGGTATTGGGAAGGTAATGCATGTGATTTTAATGGTAATCTGTTAAATAACGCTGGTGATTTAGGTGAATTTATGGGATTACTGGGAGTCTTTTATGTATCCGGTTGAGAGTATAGGTGTTCAGTCCAATCCTCTAGGCCTAGCACTTCTCCTACAGGTAACAAACGGCGTTACACCCTGTCATGTGTCACCACCTGGATCTGTCACCCACCGTCCATACATGCTCTGACTGTCTCATTCTGGACTGGTGTGTTATCAGGGAGAAGATTTTTATATATCGCCTAGTCTCTTGAAAAATCAGTTAAGACTTTATATGAAATTCAAATCCTCAAACTATTCCCTGACTTTCCTCAGCATTAGTTTCGCGTCATTCGAACAGCAGTCCACTACCATACCACTTGACTGCTTTAGCGGGAAAAGCCTTGAGAGTAATATAATAACAGTAATGATATTCGAAATGATTATGTTTAAGTTCCTAATATATTTGTGGTGAGATGACAGATATTATTTTCATTGTGATGTTACAGGTGTCCAATGTTGTAAGTGTGGAACATGTTCGTTAGAGCAAGCTTGCTAATGTTGCTATCTTAGCATTTCAGTGATGAAACACCATGTGGGACTTAGTGTGTATTGACGTTTCGCCTCATGGATTCCTCAGAATACAATTGCTGACTATACGTAGGCCTGTTGTAACTAATGATTTGCGAGATACCACGGATATAAACTTAGGTTGGCGATTGTTGCCCTTTCTCAGCGATATTTTGTCACATTTTGAGAAGTCACTTAACTAACACTTATTACATTTTCATAAGCTATCCAACAGTGTGCATAGGTCAGCTGTAGCTTCAATAAATTTAGTGTAACTCAGTTTTTAGGTGCTCCTTGAATCCCCCCCCCCTTTTTTTTTTTTATATAAGGAATTGGATGGCGAATTTTGAGAACAGTCATATAAATAACACCTTTTAATTTTCCTTTAGCATTCCAACGATGTTTGTAGGACCATTGTAACTTTGATAAGGTGTGAGGTCATTGAGTGTTCATGCTGCCCCTCAACTCTACTACGTGTCTTACTGTTTTCGTTCACTTTCTTCGCGCAGACAAGAGAAGAAAAAAAATCTTGGATATGAATGGTAATGGAGTAATTGTGTACGTAAATTTGCGCGCGCGCGAGAGAGAGAGGGATTACTGACTGTCTTATTGATTTTCTATTCTACTCTGATGTTGCACTAATAATTCTTCAGTGAACAACGTAATTAGCATAGTAGTCTCATTATCGAGTAGGACTATTATTTGTTTTCATTCGAGTATTAAAAAAAATCACCTCGGTATTGCCCCATTATCGACTCTCTCTCTCTCTCTCTCTCTCTCTCTCTCTCTCTCTCTCTCTCTCTCTCTCTCTCTCTCTCTCTCTCTCTCATTATCAGAATCAGTAATCAAAAAGAATTCAAAAGGCAATATATGCATCTGCAATTAACCCATTCACCCCAAGACCATCTTTTATATCTTATTCTAGTTATCTTCAAACGATCGTATTCAAACTTTTCACACTGGGAAGTTGGATACAGACTTCATTAACCTCCTCCTCTGCCTGAGTTGAAGAAAATCGTAGGGTATCAAGAAGCATAAAAATAAAAGGGTTGAATGATGTTTTTAATCTCTTCAATCAGGTCCTTCTTGGCATGGAAAAAATCGTCAGCAGGCCACCAGATTACTATACTGAACGAGTTAGCTTTGCCCGAGAATAAAATCGCCCGTAGAAAAGCAGATTAATATACTGTAGTGAACGAGTTAGTACTGTCCGAATATAACTATAAATAAACGAGTTAGTGTTTCCCTGGTGAGTTAACCCCGTTTGCCAGGAAGACGTGTTCTTTTTTATTTTATTCCTGCTTCCTTCGGACGCTTTTAATCAGCTTAGATTGTATTCGAACTGGAGGGGCTTAAAGTTATCGTCATTCATCCCCTCAGTACGAGAGGCCCATATTAAAATCGTCTGGAAGTAACAAGAATAAAAAAAAATGGAAGTAACAAGAACTGAAGAAGAAAACTGATTGAAAAATTATGACTGACTTAGGAGAAGAGCGATCGGGACTGACATTTAAACCCCCCAGCAAACACTCTCCCTGACCTCGCATGAAACGTTAATTTACACATCCAGTTCCCTATTCAAGTTCTAGGTGCACAGAGGTATTGTGGCTGGCCTGGGAATCGAACATACTTCAGCGTTTCTTTTTCCTTTCTTTTCTTCATTCTAAATTCAGTCTGTCACTATTTTTGAGTAATGAGTTTCAACTAGAATGAGTCCTTTTTAAACTTTTTATGGTCGCCTCATTTTCTTTCTTCTTCCCCCTTTTGTGTCGCTTCTCTGCCTTCAGTATTTCTTCCTCTCACATTTTACTGTTTTCATATCGATCAGTTTTCAAGTATCTTTAGAGTTCGTGTGTTTTTCTTCTCTCCACCATCCTCAACTCCTCTTTCTGTTCATTGTTTTCCCTCGTCCTCGTCGTCGTCCTCCTCCTCGTATCCTTTTCTCTCCACTGTATGTCCGTGTCCACCTATCAAGGCATATTCTCTTGTCTTTCATTGTGTATATCTTCACTGTCTCCCACCACCTGCGCTCTCCTTTCCTCCTCCCCTTTGTTATTTGTCCTTTGCATTCCCTCCTCTCTTTCATCTTTCTGCCTTTCTCCTGCTGTTGGTTTCTTTCTTCTCTTGAGCATTCCCTTCCATCTGGTCTCTTGGTCCCCACCCCACCTCTCCTGTTTTCTTCTTCTCTTGTTTGAACTCCTTCTCTTTCTTTCTTCTTCTCTTTCATTTTGTTCCCTTCATTCCCCGTTCATCCTTCTCTCTTACACACACACACACACACACACACACACACACACACACACACACACACACACACACACACACACACACACACACACACAAGCATCATTCTTTCTCCTCTTCCTCCCTCCTCTCCCTTCCTTCCTTCTCTCCTTTCCTTCTCGTCTCTTTATCTCCTTCTCTCCTTTCCGTTTTCTTCACCTTCCCTCCACAAATCCTCATCCAGCATCATCGGACTGTCTGTTCTTCAACCATACGAGCCGTGTTTCTCGGCTTCCCTCCCTCCTCTCTCCTCGCTTCTCTCCCCTCCATCCCTCCCTCTTTTCTCCTTCCCTCTCTCCCTCCCTCCCTCTTTTCTCCTTCCCTCTCTCCCTCCCTCCCTCCCTCTTCCATCCTTCTCTCCTCCCCTCCCTTCCCTCTTGTTATCCTCATCCAGGCTCATCTAGCTCTCCGGTCTTCAGCTGTATGAGTTCTGCCTCCCTGCTTCCCTCCTTCCTCATTCCTTCCTTCCTTCCCTCTTCACTCCTTCCTCATTCCTTCCTTCCCTCTTCACTCCTTCCCTCTTCACTCCTTCCCCACTGTCCCTCTTCTCTGCTTTCCCTCCCTCTCTCCCCACCACTAATCCTCATCCAGCCTCATCCAGCCGTCTGTTCTTCAGCCATACGAGCCCTGCCTCCACAGACCGACATCTCATTTGTCTCCAGTTTCCCCTGCGACCCTCTGGAGCCTCCTCCGTTTTCTGTTACATCAAGTAAACCACCCGAGTTATGGCTCCGGCTAACTTTATGACGCTTTTTCTGCCAGTCTTTCATTCGCTGCAGTTCGCGTTATGTATAAGAAGTCGCCTGGGAGCCTTGACTTTTACACTGCACTGGCTTCCCATCCTGTGCTTTGGGATCGCAATATCTACGAGTATCCGTCTGTCTGTCTGTCTGGCTGTCGGTGTTTTCCCTGTGTCCATCGAAGAATGGCTTCGGTAGTAGAACGTCGAACATTCTATCCAAAACATGGTTTCTTCCCTTAACTATTTACTTTTTCGTCCCTCTACCCATCTTTTGTTTATATATATGCTTCTCTGTCCATCTGTTTATTGTCCCTGTGTCCTGTGAGAGGCGGCTTTCGCAAGAGGATCTCCGGTTAATGTATTCCTAAAAATGGTTTCTCACTGCCTTTGTGTATCTGTTTATCAGTCTATCCATCTGTTTCTAAACGCTGTGTCCTTAAAAAGTGTCTTCGACAAATTGACCTTCATCATATATTATGAGCTCTGTCTGTTTATCTCTGTCTATTCATCATTTCCCCATTACCGTATCCTGTGAGGAGTGTTGGCCTTTGCGAGATAGGCTAGTCATTCTATCCCTTATGTTTTATATATATATATATATATATATATATATATATATATCATCATTATCATCATCATCATCAGCCATTACATGTCCACTGCTGAACAAAGGCCTCCCTCAACCTTCTGCATGAATTCCTTGACTGAGCCAATCTTTGCCACGTTTTCCCTGCAAATTTCTATATCTCATCCCTCCATCTCCTGTCTGGCCTTTTTCTGCTACACTTACAATCTCTTGGTATCCAGTCAGTCAACCTCGTGCTCCATCGATTATCCCTTATTCTTGCTACATGGCCTGCCCACCTCCATTTCTGTTCTTTTATAACATCTATTATATCTGTGACTTTAGTCTGCTCTCTCACCCAGGTTGATCTTTTTCTGTCTTTTAATGATATTCCCAACATTGACCTTTCCATTGCTCTTTGAGAACGAATTAATTTATTTTCCATCGATTTTGTCAGTTTCCAAGTCTCACAACTACACATCATAGCTGGAATTATACATTCGTTATATACTTTTCGTTTCATACAAACTGGCAAGCTACTTTTCATAATGTCCCCATGTTTACCGAAAGCTTTCCATCCAATTGTAATGCGTCTTTTTATTGCGCTATCATTATCTTTCGTTAATTTTAGTATTAGTCCCAGGTAATTGTGCTCCTCGACTTCTTCAAGAATTACTCCACTTATTCTGATGACGCTCTTTAGTGTTTGGGGATTAATCATTAGTTTTTCTCCGGTTCATCTTTAGCCCTACTTTGAGACTTTCTCTGTTCAGGTCATTTAACATTTCTTGCAATGTCTCTGCTGTTTCTAAGATTAGGACACTGTCAACTGCAAATCTTGAATGGTTTAGCTTTTCTCCATCTATGTTCACTCCTTTGTTTTCCCAGTCTAGCTTTCTGAAAATACTTTCTAGACATGCTGTAAATAACTTCGGTGAAATTGTATCTCCCTGACGCACGCCTTTCTCAATTTTAATTTTCTCTGAGTCTTTATGTAATTTAACTGTAGCAGTTCCCTCTTTGTATATGTTTTCGAGCAGTTTTACAATGTTCTCATTCACTCATTGTTCTCGCAATGAATTTACAATTGCTATATTCTCCACTGAGTCGAAAGCCTTTTCGTAATCAACAAAACCTAAGCACAGTGGTTTATTATATTGTGTAGTTTTTTCAATTAGCTGATTCATTGTGTGTAGATGATCAGTAGTCGAGTACCCGCTTCGGAATCCTGCCTGTTCACGAGGTTGGTTTTCCTCCAAATTTATAGTTATTCTGTTTGTAAGGACTTTAGTGAAAAGTTTGTAAATGACTGATAGCAAGCTAATGGGTCGATAGTTACTAAGGTTTTTTGAGTCACCTTTTTTTTGTAAAATAACTATGGCATTACACCATGTTTTGGGAATTTTCTTCCTTTTTATACATTGAGTAAATAAGTGAGCAAGCCTAGTTTGCACTTCTATTCCTGCATCCAACAGTAAATCTGCTAGATATATATATATATATATATATATATATATATATATATATATATATATATATATATATATATATATATATATATATATATATATATATATATATATATATATATGTATGTATATATATATATATATATATATATAAATATGTATATATATATATATATATATATATATATATATATATATATATGTATATATATATATATATATATATATAATATGTATATATATATATATATATATATATATATATATATATATATATATAATATGTATATATATATATATATATATATATATATATATATATATATATATATATATGTATATATATGTATATATATATATATATATATATATATATATATATATATAATATGTATATATATATATATATATATATATGTATATATATATATATATATATATATGTATATATATATATATATATATATATATATATATATATATATATATATATATATATATATATATATATATATATATATATATATATATATATATATATATATATATATATATATATATATATGTATCCTGTAAGCAGTGTGTAAGAGGTTACTTCAAATATATTACCGTCAGTATTCTATGCCTTGTGTAGTTTCTCGCTCGTTCTATTTTTTGTGCTTGCTGACACCATATTCTCTGAGTTAACCTTAATAAACGGACCCCAAGGCTTTCTTGTCCTTGCTCAGTAACAACCCACCTCTCACGACACACCGGCCTCTCTCATATACTTCTTACCTCTCTCTTCCACCTCACTCTTTTTCCACCTCTCGGGAGTCACTTCTTTCACCTTCCCGGGAGGCCGAGTATAAGACGAATCCTCCTTAAAGATGGAGTTCTCTGCAGGTGCACTTCCGGGTGTGCGGTACAGGCGCTTGGGGTGGAGAGCGAATCTTCTTAATGCAATGATGTCTCTTGTACCTTGTTTTTGCTGCCCCCAGGAGATTTTATTCTGCTTGGTAGGGTATCGGTTATATATACTGAGTGGGTGAAAGACAGTCTTCACTAATCTCTTCACTACAACGACTTGCTACCGAGAGATGATTTTAATCAACTTTAGAGACACTCGTGGGTGTTAAGCTAAGGTGTTGGATTAAGTCAACCATGCATTATGTGTTGTCTGTGCTGAATACAATAATCACGCGCTACCAAGAATGAAATACGAAGGCGTGATCGCAAAGTAAGGATTAAGTAACATTATTTCTGGCAGCTTTACAGCAACAGGGATCCCTTAAGTTCCATAAATAATAATAATAATAATAATAATAATAATAATAGTAATAATAATAAATCATAGTTCTGAGTTGGTCTGAGGTATGATTCTGTGTCTGGTGTTTGTGTGAGCGAGGCTGTACGGTGCGATGAGTTTTATGGCCGATGCAGTGTGTGTGTGTGTGTGTGTGTGTGTGTGTGTGTGTGTGTGTGTGTGTGTGTGTGTGTGTGTGTGTGTGTGAGAGAGAGAGAGAGAAAATCCATCACTCCTCCTCACTTCATGTCAGGGCCGTTCCACTAATGAGTTTAAAGCCAACTTATATATATATATGTACTCTCTCTCTCTCTCTCTCTCTCTCTCTCTCTCTCTCTCTCTCTCTCTCTCTCTCTCTCTCTCTCTCTCTCTCTCTCTCTCTCTCTCATGGCTATCCAGAACCCAAACACTCACCACCTCTACCACTCTTAACACCTTTGGTCAGATGACTTTTTTTATTTGGCGTTTTCATGCTCCCTTCACACGGTTTTATTTTGCGCTGGAGAGATATTTCGAGCTGGAGGGGAAGAGATATAGCCTCCATCTACCCCTACACTATACTTTGTATTTCTACTCTTGGCCTTGATTTTTCCTCCTTTTGAAGCTTATTTTACACAGCACATTGGCAGAAGAAGACAGTACCACGGCTCTACTTTCCACAGCATTTCTTTGCGACGAGAACCACATTTTGGTGCTAATTTCTGGTCACAGCTCGGAAATAGAGATACGACAAATTTAAAGTAAAAGTGTATATATAATGTTCTTCAGGAATTGGATTGTATCGCCTGCTGAAAGCCTGAATGAAACGCGAAAGAAGTGAAGCGAAGTGGAGCTCTTAACACTCCCTCCAGACACCATCGTGCACTGATTACCCTCTCCCCATCAGACAGAAGATTGCCACTCAGACCTTTACGGGCCCCTCCTCCTGATTGTACTGTGCCTTGTAATGCCACTTTGCTGATTGGTTTAAGAATCTGCATGAGAGCGTCTTTAATTGAGAGTCTAGGGTGTTTCAGTTTGTGTCAGGATTGGAAATGGTGAGGAGTAGATTAGGTGTGAGGTGTTTGGGAATTTATTTATTATATATATATATATATATATATATATATATATATATATATATATATATATATATATATATATTTTTTTTTTTTTTTTTTTTTTTTTGAGAGAGAGAGAGAGAGAGAGAGAGAGAGAGAGAGAGAGAGGTGACGAGTTTGGTAAATAAAACAAATGACGGAAGGAAAATGATATGTACAGTCATAAGAAAAACTATCGTTACCCATCAGAGCTATGCACTGTGACACAATGACGAAGTGGTGTGGAATGACGGGACAGGAAAGCTTGTACCTCAAACTCGTCAGTGTCGGTTATGTGAGACAGATATTAGAATTTGTGCTAGAGGTAATAAAAACTAATTAGATCGTTTGGCCTCTGTGCATAGAGACAATACGCTTTATTATCCGGCACCGAAATCATTAAATAAAAATATAACCGAATGGTTTGAAGTCGGCAACACACATGCAGACGGGCAATGCGTATTTGCACCCATGCCAGACGTATGATAGTACATCAGCCGATACAAGCTAAGTTAGTAAATTTCATTGTAATAATGTTATGTATTGCTTTCTACATATAATAAATGTTGAGTAGAAGGGAAATAATAATACATGTTTAGTATCATTGCTTTAATATTTTGTATACCCACCCCCTGCGTCCAAAACAGCCTCTAGACGTCCGAAGCATCCATCTGAAGCATTTAACCACCCATCTAAAGCAAACAAATGAACTCGTGCACCCCTGCTAGACTATCATTAAAAAAAAAAAAAAAGTCGATGCTTATAGATTTAATACCCTCCAAAATAATTTATTTGTTGTATTCTATAGATAATAAGTGTTGAACAGCAGGAAAATAATAAACCTGCCGAGTTTCATTATTAATCCCCGGCGGGGCGCTCAGGGTAACGCAAACACGTCCTATATATTTCCCCGCCATATGACTCGTTCTTGCTCTTTATTCGAACTCATATAATGGGATTGTGATATGGCAACGCTAGATAGGGGAGGGGCGAACAGCAAGGACCCACCCACATAGCCCAGCTATCGCTCATTAGCATCGAACATTCCTGGGGTAACGATACTTTTTCTTATGACTTCGGTAAATAAAGTGAATGATAAAGGGAGGTTGGAAGATGAACTAAATCAGAAATAGAGAGAGAGAGAAAAAAAAAATAAAAACATAAACCCACCCCTCTGTCTCCACTACCTCTGAAACCCAACTATAAATAAATATACCAGCATTATCAGCATTTCAGAATCCCTGCAAATACAGTCCATTATTTAATCTCGCTCCTGAAGCCAATAAATTACGGAGATTTAGATGGCCCTGATTGCATCCACTTCTCTCTGTTAAATTGTGATAAAAAAAAAAAAAAAAAAAGAGAAATGAAAGTCGTTCATTAATAAAAGCCGGGTGGATTTAGTGGTGCATAATAATACGGCTCGTGGCAGTATTTTGTGGGGAGAGAGAGAGAGAGCAGACAGACAGAATGCACTCACATAATCACTTCGTTCTCCAAAAAAAAAAAAAAAAAAAAAAAAAAAAAACTAATTTCGCTTAACCTTTCAAATAGTCAACAGCACTTAAATGATATTATTGTAACGAACTCAAACTTGTCACTAGTCTCCACCTACTTATTCTTACAATAACCTTGGGCCTAATTGGGGGGATTTGGAATTTTTTAAATGAAACGATTTAAACTCTTCGGAATCGGTCAGCCAAGTCTCATTTTCAGACTACTTCCTCAGGTCCCGTTGAAATTTCCACCAGGCAATACCACCTTTGTCATTCACACCATAATACTGATATGAGACCTTTTGACATACTCATCCAATGCGCATAAGGGATTTAGATTTTTTTTCAATCAGCAGTGGCCCATACCAGGACACATAACCTGGGCCCTTCAGATTCCTCACGCAGACTCTTGTTCTCATGGATTTGTCGCGAGTCTCTGAGACCGGAAAAATATTAATACCAGGAAAAACAATAGTCGTCACGAATGTAGTAGGTGAATTCATCGGAAGTCCTACATGCATGTTCAGCGCCATTTCAGTCAGTGCTGGTCCATTCACCTCTATTTTGGTTGTCAGGTCAGTTCGGGTTCAACCAGTTCAGTTCGGGTTTAGTCAGCTTAGGTCGGGTTCAGTCAGCTCATTTCGGATCCAGTCAGTTAAGTCTAGATTCATTCAGTTCATGCATGGTTCAGTTAGTTCATTTCGGGTCCAGTCATTGAAGTTTAGATTCAGTCAGTCAGGCCAGGTTCAGTCAGTTCAGTTTGGGTTCATTTAGTTCAGTTTAGGTCAGGTCTAGTCAAGTCAGCTCAGGTCTAGTCAAGTCAGTTCAGTACAGGACTTAGTCAAGTCAGTTCAGTTCAGGTCTTAGTCAAGTTAGTTCAGGGGCAGTCAAGTCAGTTCATTTCAGTTTCAGTTAGTTTACTTCGGGTTTATTCAGTTCATTTGAGGTCTAGCCAGTTCATTTCAGGTGGTCAAGCAAGTTAAGGCCTAGGCAGCTTCAGGTCCAGTCAGTTCAGTTCATGCTCAGTCAGTTTAGTTCATGTTTAGGAGCGGGCGAGCGCAGTGAACAAAACGATGTTTACGTTTAGCTGAAAAATGAGCAGCCCGACACGACACGGCCCGACTGCGATGCTTTTCTGAGGCTAGTAACTTTTCTACCATGTGAGGGTGAGAAGCAGGTAGTTGATACACTCATTAGATTTTGTTATTAGCTTTATATTTACTCATGAAACTAAAGAAATCCCTTGGAATCCCAGCTTTCCAGTGGAATGTACCGAGGGCTTCAGTTGGCATGCTGCACTATGAAATCGAATTAAAAAGATTTCCTGTTGCAACACTATGTTTTCTTACGTGAATTCTAACAGTTAAAAATCGGATATTACGCTCAGAATTTTACATGAGCGTTTTTTTCTGTGTTTAGGGGTTGAAATCAGCAAGGGTATTCGCCCCATTTCTGGGTTTTATCACTCGATCAATAGCCAAGCGTTTACCGACGCAGTTCGTTGACACTGCAAGTCGGGAGCAGAGAACTGAACATTGTGCATGTGATATGCACATCCAAGGAGAAAACGTGAGAGAGAAAATGTGTATGTAAGTATTTTAGCTCAATTATTCTTCAGTTATTGGTAAACTCTCACCAGATATGTTGAAAGTTTTTACCAAAATGAAAGCATGATGATAAGCATATGTATAAACACTCGCTTGCTCGTCACGCGCCCACTAAACACACTTTACTGGTTAGTTAGTACAGGTCTAGTTAGGTACGCTTAGGTTCTTTTTAAAGCTTCACATTCCGTATTCAGAGTCCTGTCATTCACGATCCAGTCATGTTAGTGTGCGTCCATTAAGGCCATTATCATGCCGTTCAACCAGTTCAAATAATTCCAGGAAGGTCTTTGAGGGGCCGTTCACATCCATTAAGAGCCATTCAAGTATATAATAGTTGTGCAGTAGAGTATTGGTGTTCACAGACAGTTTTAATAGAATGTTAACTAATCCTGTTGAAAGGGTTGATGGTCAGACAATTGGTTGACCCCCTTTTTTTTAAATAATAGGTCAAAGATCAAGGTCACTTGGCAAGGTGAACTTAAGTCATTTTTATCCAGTTTAGACCAGACATAGTATAAGTGTTCATTGTTGGCCAAGGAAAAAGGGATCGATTTTGAGAAGTCAGAGAGAGGTCGGGTCGCAGGGTAGGGTCAAAGTTAGATCTATGTGTTGTAGTTTATTAGGATTTACTGATTATCAACATTTACTGTGTATGCCTCCACTGCTTTCATTTTAATCTGTCACTAAATTATTTTTTTCAGTTTAATTTATTCAGATTAGAGTATTATATATATATATATATGTATAGATATATATATATATATTTATCTATATATATATATGTATGGGGTAGCAAGAATTAAATATTAAAAATACGGCATCAGAGTGAAGAAATAAGATAATCAAAACAGGTTGTGTGCTATCCAATTAGTTTTTTCTGACATTCAACCCAAATAAGGCAACTTTGATTCATTTCCGGTTCTTTTCAGGTTATTTCGGACCATCAGATCAATTTGGTCAGTGGAGATTTTTTCTGGCCAAGCCTGTGAAGCCATATGCAAAAATTGAGCTGCGTCCAGGCATTGGTTTCCGAGCTATGATTTTTTTTTTTTTACCTTTTTTCGTGGGGTAGGGGATGCGGGGAAGTAGAAAAGGGAGCAGTGGGCTGGGTAGGCAGGGATGTTGGTGGCTGGTGGATCGTGGTGAAGCGAGTATACCCTGTGAAGGTGAGTGGTGTTGGTCGTCAGGTGAGGCTAAAGTTGGAAAAGACAAGGATAATTGGGTAGGTGGTGATGGGAAGGGACTGTGCCAGGGCAAGAGAGATGAGCAGTGTAGGCTGGACAGTGAAGCTCGTAAAAGAGAGAGAGAGAGAGAGAGAGAACTGAGTGGGGTGATCGAAGAGTTAGTAGGATGGGCACAGATGGTGGCGGTCGATTGTCTATGCCAGAGGGAGACACAGGAGTATATGTGGGAGTGTATAATTGTAGGAGTATGTATGATGGAACAGTGGAGAGTGATGGGGCAAAGTGGTAAGAGTTAAGGTGGGAAGATGTGCATTGTTTGTGAGTCTGTTTGAGTGGGGTGTCACGGGGTTTTTATAATAACACGGTAATTTTGAAAAATAAATGGTTAAATGTTATTTAAATTGATATTAATATTCAATAATATTGAAGAGCAGGGACAATGATTGTCTTACTAAATCAAACAACGATTACTTTACGCTGGCCTGCTTCGCACGATTCTCTCAGAACGAGAATTTACAAACTTTCTCAACAGTACACAGCAGAGACTAATTACTCACAATTGCTGAATTACTGTACTGTTAGCCTCTGGAGAAAGTTACATCACCCCTGACAATAAATAACTAATACTAATAATAATAACATCAGGTTCTTGCTGATGCATCAACTCCTGGCACAACGGATTTTAAGTTAATACAACAAGACTGGTCTAAGTACCAGTTATGAATAGTAAATGTTTATGCAAGCTAGGAGCTATATGGAAAATAAGCTTAATTTGGATTAAATGAAACAAGAGTTTACTTACATTAAGCTCAAGAAAGGAACTGTTAAATTTATTAATCACAAAAATAAATTTAACGTTACAATTCAAATCAATTAAATGAGACGCACTCGCTCACTCACACAGAAGCTAAATACTTACGCCTAGGAAAAACACCTTAACTAAGCTCTTAAAACTAGGAAATACACAAAAGAAATACCAGTCGATGAATGCTATGTATCACCACTAAGGTGGGAGTACTGGGATTAACTGTACTAGTAGAGCTTGGGGTGCTAGCTGACCTCTCCACTTCTGAGCACAGAACCTTTCTCCGTCACAGCAAACACAAGACTGAATTCAAATAATGTATAGGCAGGACGCACAAGCTACCAGAAGAAGGCGTGGCTAACGGTTTAGGCGAGCAGAGGCGAACGATAAAGAAACAATTGTATCGCTCAGTAGCGCACTTAGTGACGTGCATTAAATCGGTCACTTTTAAACAGTGACGAATGTTTTGAAAAGTATACCCCGAAATGGAGGGAGAAACGGTTAGCTGAGCGATACACAGTGAGTTTTCCACTAATAGTTCGTGGCTTCTCACAAAAAGGAAATGTCGCGAATTGATTCGTGACATTACGCCCCATGAAAATTAAATCTTTCTTCCTTCAGAAGAATGATTTCAATAAACATACATATAAATCCTAACTCAGTCACACAAGATTCACACTGTGGTGTGTGTGCTATCCTGCTACAGGAGAAAATCGCAGTCGCCAGTGAGTGAAAAAACCTCGTATTTACGTTAATAGAAGCAAGCTTGAGGGAAAAACTCCGTGACGACGGTGAAAATCCTGTACTCAGGTCAAACTGAGCGAAAATTCGCTACATTTACACTGACAACTAATTGTTGTGTAGCGTGGTGTATGTAATACACGGTGTAGGTGTGACAGTTGTAGTGTAACTGCACCTACATGTAAAATGACGACGACGAAGGCAGAGGAGAAGAGGCAGCAGCGTGCGGCAGATGATCAGCTGGTCCGCACAGCAAAACTGCTACACCCATTGCTGAACCTGCAAAACCAATTAAGGTGGAGCATCAAAAGTGTCAATGAGACAAAATTCTTATTATGGTACAATTACTCTCTCTGGCTAGCAGTCAGTACATGCTATGAAAAGTACACTCGAGGTCGCCATTAATTTTAGCACACGATTATGGTCGGCAAGTTGAGAATCCCTGTGCAAACTCGGGTCTTCCATAGCCTCGAACTGCACACGGGTCCTCAACCTGTGCCTCAACCTACAGTACTTATATTAATATCGGAGAGCTGAGAAACCTTGTGCAAACTTGGGTCTTCCATAGCCTCAAGTCGCCTCTGCAGAGTTCTCACTTCCCCCTTAACCTACAGTACTTATATTAGTATCGGGGAGCTGAGAATCCTTGTGCAAACTTGGGTCTTCCATAGCCTCAAGTCGCCTCTGCGGAGTTCTCTCTCGAACTTCCCCCTTAACCTACAGTACTTCTATTAGTACCGGAAAGCTGAGAATCCTTGTGCAAACTTGGGTCTTCCATAGCCTCAAGTCGCCTCTGCGGAGTTCTCTCTCGAACTTCCCCCTTAACCTACAAAACTTATATTAGTATTGGGAAGCTGAGAATCCTTGTGCAAACTTGGGTCTTCCATAGCCTCAAGTCGCCTCTGCGGAGTTCTCTCTCGAACTTCCCCCTTAACCTACAATACTTATATTAGTATTGGGAAGCTGAGAATCCTTGTGCAAACTTGGGTCTTCCATAGCCTCAAGTCGCCTCTGCGGAGTTCTCTCTCGAACTTCCCCCTTAACCTACAGTACAATACTTATATTAGTACCGGGAAGCTGAGAATCCTTATGCAAACTTGGGTCTTCCATAGCCTCAAGTCGCCACTGCGGAGTTCTCTCTCGAACTTCCCCCTTAACTTACGGTACATAATATGTATGTACAGGCCCTGGACATAATGTGTCCTGTGGGGCCAATGGGCGAGACGTCAGGTCTGCACCCACTTCACCACTATCCTGTCTCTCAACTGACTCAGAGATTACAGGTGTAGCTACAAATGGCACAGGAAGGGCATGTCCCTGATTAGTGGTGATACTTTGGCACACACTGCAAGAACGGACAAAACTATCTATGTCCCGTCCCATCCCTGGCCAGAAAAAGTCAGCTCGGATACGGCCCTGGGTCTTCCTTTTGCCCATGTGACCTCCTGAGACCGAACAATGACCCCATTGTAACACTGCTAGGCGGTACTTGGCGGGAACGACAAACTGCAGTCGAACCTCGCCCTCGGGTGTTCGTGACTCACGGTAGAGCTGTCCTTGTTTGCGAAGGAACTTGGCTCGACCTCCCCGTGAATACTTTATCACTCGACCCTTTTGTTTGTTCCGCACGGCAGCAAGTGTCGGGTCAGAATGTTGTTCTTGCACAACAAGTTGACTACACATCAGATCTTGCGGCGATTCAATGATCACTGGGGTGACACAATCTGGAGCCTCAGTCATGGCTCGTGTTACCGCAGCAGCCGAAGTCTGAGTAGCGTCATCGGAGCAACTATCCTTGACTCCATTAATATTGCCTACTATACAGTCAAATAGAGGCTCTGGCATGACAACTGCAAGTGTCGTACCAGTATAAAATGGTGATGCCACCTGGATACATGCCTCAGGGAACAATCTCACTGATCCATCAATAAGCTTTGCATGGACCTGTCGACCTGTATACTGCTCAGGCCGAACTAAACTCTGCTTAACAGAGCAACCTGAGGAACCATTGTCTCTCAGGACCTTCACAGGAATGCCTCCCACAAACCCTGGCTGAACAAGGAAGGTACTGTCACCTGTGGAGGAAGCAGCTAGCCACTCATGAGGCTGCTGAACTGATGTGGCAAACATTGTGCCTTGAGATTTATATTGGGAAGATGGAACATTGGCCATCTGTGGAGGGGGGTTCACTGTCACTGTGGGACTAGTGAACTGTGGGGAAGTACCCACACTGGTAGGGACGTGACCACCAGGCTGCTGCTGAGGAATGAAGGCTGCATTCGCTTCCTGCCTCTTTTGAGCTGGTGGTGAAAAAGTTTGTCCCGACGGTCGATTGCGTGGCTGATACTGCTGCTGGTTAGGGTACTTGTTGTACCTCTTCCACTCAGGTTTCTGAGTGTTTTGCCCCTGGTCCTTCTGTGGTTTGCTTGGACCTTGACCATTACTCTGAGAACGGCCTTGGTGCTGGGATTCAGTCTGAGACGACTTCCCAGATTTGGCAGTATCTTTTCTGCTCCAGGTGTTTTGCTTACGAGCTTGATACCCGTATGCAGTAAAGAATGCGTCAGCCTTCTCTGCCATTTGGCTGGCATCTTTCACCTGGCAGATCTTAAGCTGTGCTATGAGCTCAGCAGGCCACGACCTCTCTAGCTGTGTACGCAGCATAAGGTCAATTATCCCCTCACGCGTGGAAGGAGTTTCATCTTTCTCCATCCACTCATTTAAGTAAGCTGTGAGACGATCAAGGAACTGAACAGCTGTCTCCTTGTCTTGGAGACGAGCTCGCATGAACTGAACTTTGGCGTCGTCTACTGTGAGACCATACGCCTTAATGAGTGCAGCTTTCATCATCTCATATGTGAGATTGTCTCCACGAATTCTGTGGAGAATATCGAGGGGAGGGCCCTCAAATAAACTAAGAAATTGGATCCGCTTAGCTGCCTCATCCAGTTGATACATGTCTGCCATGTCCTCAAAACGAGCTATGTACGGCTCGATTCGCTCGCTTTCCTTGTATGAAGGAAGCTTGATGCGTGGGGTCGCCAGGACATGTGCAGGAAGAACGCTCGTGGAGCTTGGACCAACTGCACCAGATGTATCTGAAGCCAAGGAATCTCGCTTGAGCTTCATCATTTCATATTCGTGTTTTTCACGTGCCTCACGTTCGGCACGTTCGTGCTCTCGTTCTCGCTCGCGTTGTTCACGCTCGTATTCGCGCTGTTCTCGCTCGTATTCGCGCTGAATCCTACGCTCTTCACGAGCATCTTTCTCACGTTCTTGCTCGTAATTGAACCGTGAGAGAACGTAACTCTGTATTTTCTCTGGGTCTGTGAGACCCATATCTTTGGCTTCCTGTACAAATACAGCGGTAGCCATGGCGCTAATTTATTAAGCAACCCGAAATTGAGTACTGACTGCTTAGCGACGAATACTAATAAACACAAGTAAAGAGTACAGACACAAGTTAGTGGTGACCAGTCTTATCCAGTTAACTGGCAAAGAATAAATCAAAAATGTAAATGACTGGGAAGACTCAATAATAAACACAATGGTACGGCGACTTCCCAGGAGCGAATAAAATCGTCTGGCGTTACCAAGAATAAACTAGAGTTAAGTATTCTATTGATTAATAAAGCAAAATTCACTTGCTAAATTAAGGGTAAACACCAGTAAGCTTGTGCCTATAAACTTTAATGATAAATACCTAAATATGAATGAGTGAGCACTATCTTGTGAATAGCTTTATAGCTAGGAGTTAATATCCTGGAATGAGGTCGCCAATTGTCACGGGGTTTTTATAATAACACGGTAATTTTGAAAAATAAATGGTTAAATGTTATTTAAATTGATATTAATATTCAATAATATTGAAGAGCAGGGACAATGATTGTCTTACTAAATCAAACAACGATTACTTTACGCTGGCCTGCTTCGCACGATTCTCTCAGAACGAGAATTTACAAACTTTCTCAACAGTACACAGCAGAGACTATAATTACTCACAATTGCTGAATTACTGTACTGTTAGCCTCTGGAGAAAGTTACATCACCCCTGACAATAAATAACTAATACTAATAATAATAACATCAGGTTCTTGCTGATGCATTAACTCCTGGCACAACGGATTTTAAGTTAATACAACAAGACTGGTCTAAGTACCAGTTATGAATAGTAAATGTTTATGCAAGCTAGGAGCTATATGGAAAATAAGCTTAATTTGGATTAAATGAAACAAGAGTTTACTTACATTAAGCTCAAGGAACTGTTAAATTTATTAATCACAAAAAATAAATTTAACATTACATTTCAAATCAAATCAATGAGACGCACTCGCTCACTCACACAGAAGCTAAATACTTACGCCTAGGAAAAACACCTTAACTAAGCTCTTAAAACTAGGAAATACACAAAAGAAATACCAGTCGATGAATGCTATGTATCACCACTAAGGTGGGAGTACTGGGATTAACTGTACTAGTAGAGCTTGGGGTGCTAGCTGACCTCTCCACTTCTGAGCACAGAACCTTTCTCCGTCACAGCAAACACAAGACTGAATTCAAATAATGTATAGGCAGGACGCACAAGCTACCAGAAGAAGGCGTGGCTAACGGTTTAGGCGAGCAGAGGCGAACGATAAAGAAACAATTGTATCGCTCAGTAGCGCACTTAGTGACGTGCATTAAATCGGTCACTTTTAAACAGTGACGAATGTTTTGAAAAGTATACCCCGAAATGGAGGGAGAAACGGTTAGCTGAGCGATACACAGTGAGTTTTCCACTAATAGTTCGTGGCTTCTCACAAAAAGGAAATGTCGCGAATTGATTCGTGACATGGGGGAAAGGTTTAAGTCGGATTACCCCGTTACACTCGATGTGGGGAGCAGAAGTAGAGTGCGTTGGTGGAAAGAGAATGGGAGGGACAGATGAGCGTGGTGGTGGGGATGGTGAGGCAGAGTGAGGTACTGCTCCATGTGTAGATCTTATGGAAGGCGATGTAGACTGGGTTGTTTGGAAATGGTTGAGGTTTACATCGAGCAACACAAACCAAAGGACCACCGAAGAGAATGTAAGCACGCGTCACTCTCATATAGAGAACTAAAAAACAAATGTACCTCGGGATCATAGTCCAAGTGGCTTGAGAGACTACCTATCACCTCTTCCTGTGCGATTTATTCTGCTTATTGCAGTCTACGATCCTCTTGCGTGTTACTGGTGCAAACTACGTCGGTATTAAATTTATATGAATAACGTACAGTATAATATTAGAGAGGAATATGCAAAATAAATCGCAAGAAATAATGGGATACGAAATCTCCAATGACGCTTAAAATAACCCTCAATCCACCGTGACGCAGTTAGCCCTCACCATCATCTCTCTCTCTCTCTCTCTCTCTCTCATATCCCCTTCATTTTTACTTCACTTCCGCCAGCTTCTCTTCTTTGACCTTCATAATGCTCTCTCTCTCTCTCTCTCTCTCTCTCTCTCTCTCTCTCTCTCTCTCTCTCTCTCTCTCTCTCTCTCTCTCTCTCTCTCTCTCTCTCTCTCTCTCTCTCTCTCTCTCTCTCTCTCTCTCTCTCTCTCTCACCGCCAGTCGCGACCGTGATTGTGCACGCGGGTCGTAGCGGAGATCAGCAAAGGCGATAAAACCCGGCACTTACAATTACAACCAGGAGCACAGCCGCACCAGGCTTCATATTAGTGCCAGTGGGGGAGAAGCTGGAAGGGAGGAGAAAGGGGAGGAGAAACAGAGTGAGAGAGAGAGAGAGAGAGAGATAGGGAGGGAGGGAGTGAGGGGAGGGGTGGTTGAATAGGAAGCGAGCCCACATGAGTTTTTGTAGTAGCACCAGCACAAAGGAAAAAACGGGAGAAGAGGGATGTGATAGAAGTGAGAAAAAGGAAGGGGAAGGTAGATGAAAGGAGGAAAAAAAAGAAGAGGGAGGAATGATCTACAACATTGATAGTGCGGGAGTGGGAGCTTGAGTGAGACGACGATCCAGAGCACCTCGGTTCGTCATTGCTTGGATAGGGGTCAAAGGTCGGGTATTTATGGTCCCGTCTCCTAGGCACTCCGAGGCTATATGTAAACTTGTCTTCTTCTTTTTTTTTCTTGCCTTAGTACTTTAGTTTTTATACAAATAATTTTGCGGTTTGTTTATGGAGAAAGAAAGAACCTAAGGCAGATGGCACATAGGGAGAAAAAGGACGAGAGGGATGTTACAGGGGTGAGAGACTGGGAGGGCCGGCTGATGAAAGGGGGAGAAAAGGAGGGAGAAAAGTACTGTAGTTCAGTTTCCAAAAAGAAATGAGAAAAAGAGAGAAATCCAAATTAACAATCGGTTCATTTTGAGGTGCCAGGACACACTGCTTTTAAGAGTCTAGAATTCATGGCTGTTTTTAAGAACGGAATGAGCAAGACATTTCCAGGGTTGACCAGTTTCAGACATGAAGGACTGAGAGTATGAATTAACTTTTTCATTAGAAGGAGTAAGAGCCAAGAAAGATGCTGAGAGAGAGAGAGAGAGAGAGAGAGAGAGAGAGAGAGAGAGAGAGAGAGATTGGTGAATGGGAGAAAGGGAGAGTTAAGGGAAGTAAAAAGGCGAGGGATATAATAAAGCAGAGAAAGAGGGAGGTATGTGGAAGGGAAAAAGAATAGAGGAATGTATTATCGAGGTCAAAGAGAGGGAGAGGGTGGAAGGAAGAAACATAAAGAGGGGAATTAGAGAGAGAGAGAGAGAGAGAGGGGGGGGAGAGAGAGAGAGAGAGAGAGAGAGAGAGAGAGAGAGAGGGAGGAAGAAAGAGAGAGCTGAAATTTGAGAAGCAAAAAGAGAGGGAGGGATATTATAGAGGTGACAGGGAGGGAGGGCTGGTATAGGGTTGGTGGAGAGGGTGGGGGGAAAGAGGGTGATAACACTGAACATTAGCATTCATTACCGTGATAACAGTCGTGCCGATGAGTATTAGCAGCGTCACGTGAGGTTTGCTGCGTTGAGCCGGGGTTGAGAGAGATAGGGAGGAGAGGGTGTGCTGAAAGGGATGGGGGTTGAGAGGGTTTATGGGAGAGATGGAAAGGAAGGTAGAGATGAAGGGGGTGAGAAGGAGCATAGGAAAAACTAGGAATGGGAGGCTGACGGTAAATTGTAGCGGTTGATTTAGGTGGAGCGTTCATAAGAGGGAAGTAGAATTCTCGTGGGGGGTTGCGAGGGGAGGGCTGAGATAAGTAAGCGGGTGAAGAAGGTGAAGAGGATGAGGAGGTGGAGGGCTGACACAGTTGACGGAGAGAAGGAGGGTAGATGTGGGGATTGAGATAGAGAAGAAGATGAAGGAAAGAATAGGAAGGAGAGGTTTCAAAATGTATCAAATTGGTCTGTTGAGGTAGGGAGTAAGGCTGGGGAGAGGGAGGAGAAGGGTTTTAACTTTGACTATGGGGAGGGGTTGGGAATAAAGAGATGCGTGCTTGGGGATATTATGTAGTGGGCATGTGGGGAGTGGGGACTATGACCTTGGTAAAAACGGATTGGGAGGAGTTGCGATATGGATGGGTGAGGGAGGGGAAGAGTGATGATGTACGATCAAATGAGGTTGGGTGAGGTTATAGTAGGGTTGAGAGAAGTATACAAGGCGACCCATGTATAATGCTCCACTTCCACTCCGCTGGGCGATTTCCTGTATGCTGTGGGGACGATTACGCGTTATTAGTATGTACCCTGCATCATTGGCTCATTTCCTGCACTCATTGCCACAGCCACGCCCACACAAGTCGACTGAGCCATCCCCGCAACGCATAAGCGCTATTTATGGACCACCCTGCACTGTATATGGTTCGAGTGCTAGGGTCGGAAAGTGGGGAGTGGGAGCTAGGGGTGGGAGGAGATGGGAGATCGGCTGAGAAGTTATGGGTAGGAAAAGGAATGGGGTACGTGGATGAGGTGTGGGTTATGATTGGAGTGGGGAGATGTTATGCTAAGAAGGGGAGAGGGAGTAATGGCTGGGATAGGGATAATGGGGTGGGGAGGGGTCAAAGATGGGATGAAGAAAAAGAAGGGGAGAGGGAAAATCATGGTTGGGGTAGGGGTTATAAATGGAATGGTCATTTCAAGTTGGGGAGAAGGGAATGACGAGGAGGAGGAGGAGGCCATAACTGGGGTGGGGGTTAAGTGGGATGGGGAGCGATTATGCTAGGATGGGGAGAATGGAAATATAGGGAGGGGGGAGGTAAATGTTGTGATTGAAAGATTGATTTATATTAACCCCTTCAGCCTGAGGTCGTCTTTTTTTATTTTTACAGCTCATTCCTACATTTCAGTTTGGGTCGATTAAAATAGCAGGAAGTTAGAGGTTATTAATGAGGTATTGTCAAGAGGTTATGACGTTATGAGAGGAGGTTATTTAGGGGGTACAGGGGTTCAGGAAGAGAATATGTAGGAGATGCCAGGGGTTGATGTAAGGGGTTACGTATGGGGTTGTTGAGGGGATAAAAGGAGTTGGGGTAAGGGGTTATGAGTGGGGTTCTGGGATAGGGTAGAAGATTTTGAGTTGGGTTATGGAAAGGAGATAAGGGGTATGGGTGAGAGGTTATGGAGGGGAGGAAAGGGCTTTGAGTAAGGGGTTATGAGGGGATATATAGAGCTGGGGTGAGGGGTTATGAGTGGGGTTATGAGGGGAGGTTATGGCGAGTCTGTGGTGGCCATGGCAAGCGGTTATGGCGACTTCATCCACGCTAGCTTGGTCTTTTGTGTGACTGGGGGGGAGGGGGTGGAGAGGGGGAGAGAAAGGGGACAAAGGGAGCGAGGAAAGTAGGGATGGAAATGGAAGAGAGGGAGGGTAGGGATGGAAAGGAAAGAGAAAAAGGAAGTGAGGGTGGAAAGGGACTAAAAAAAAGGGCTAGAGTGAGAAAGGAAGAGAGGGAAGTAGAAATGGAAATGTAAGAGGAGAAAAAGGAAGAGAGGGAGGGTAGGGATGGAAATGGAAGAGAAAAGGGAAGAGAGGGAGGATAGGGATGGAGAAAACGGAGGAGAATAAGGGAGGGAGGAAGGGAGGGATTGTTGGCATGAAGATGGAGTAGGAGAAAAAAAAAGAAGAGATAGAGGGTAAGGGTGGAGATGAAGGCGAAAAAGGGGAGAGAGGTAAGGTATGCATGGAGAAAAAGGAGAAAAAATGGAGAAAGAGAATGTTGGTATGGAGAAAAGGATGAGTAAAAGGTGAGAGAGAAAGAGAGAGAGAGAGACTGAAGAGGAGAGAAAGGGAGGGCTGGGATGCAGAGAGTGAAAAATAACGCTAAAGATTATCATGCAATCGAGTAAACGAGGTCAATAAGGCAGATAGTCAGTTTCTACTAAATCCCAATCTTTCCTGCAATGCCACACGCAACCATCGAATTTCTATCCAGGTCCCTAATTTTCCTGCTAGGTGAACAGAGAGAAGGGGGAGAGGAAGCAGGAAAGGAGGAGAAAAGGGAGAGAGGGAAGACTGAGATGAAGATGGAGAGAAGAGAGTTAGGATAGGGATGAAGAGAATGGACAGAGAAAAGATGGAGAGAGGAGAGAGAAAATGATGAAAGGGAGGGTAGAGGTGAAGAGAAAAGGGAAGAGGAATCGGAAGAGTGCATAGCAAGAGAAGAGAAAAATGATTCAAAGGAGGGAGAGAAAAGAGGGGATGAAAGATAGGGATGGAGAGGGAGGAGGGTAGAAAATGGGAGGAGGAGGGTAGGGAAGGATAGGAAAGACGAGGGAAAAGAAGGAAGGGAAGTTAGAGCAGGAGAGAAAGTAGGAGAGAGATGGATAGAAAAGAAATGAGCGAGAGGAGGTATAGATGGAAACAGAGAGATGGAGAGGAAGTAAGGAAGAATTATAGCAGTGAGAAGGAGGAGGGGAGGAAAGGGAAAGAAAGAGGATGGAGGAAAAAAGTAAAGATGGAGGAAAGAACATATGATAAAGGAGAGGATGAAGGAAGAAGGAAGGAAAGAGGGAGGAAGATATTAATGTAGTCTTTGAGGGGAAAATATGCCAGTGTTGGGAGAAAATACTTTGAGACCTGTACACACACACACACACACACACACACACACACACACACACACACACACACACACACACACACACACACACACACAGAGGAGGAGGAGGAGGATTACATAGGATTACATAGGAAAGCAAACAGCAACAGACCTTATGGTCCTTTCGAGGCTGCTTGTTACAAAGAAAACTATGACTACAAGATCTAACTCTACATGCTGAAGGATAAGGATAGTAAAGCAAGAAGTCTCCCCCCACCCCCAAACCCTCCAGGAAAAAGTGAGAAAAACCACCACGCAGCATGGAAAAACTGACATGGAAATTTCATAGGAAATACTGGAAAGGAAAAGTCACATTCTATAATACTTTGTCTATAAGCTACTCGTTTGAGTAACCTGAAAGAGAAAGTAATCAAATAAACTGATAGTTACGGCATAACATTATAAACTGGTACATTGAGTCAATGGGAAGTCTGTGGACATAACGTGGAAACTACACACTGCACAGGAGGAGGAGGAGGAGGAGCGCCTAGAAGGAAAGAATAGAATGTGGAGAAGAGGGAGAGGAAGTTTTGAGCTGGGAGAGAAAAACCTGTAAGTGGAGGAAAGGAAACAGGAGCTGAGGAGAAGAAATTAAAGTTGGGAGAAAGAAAATTGGAACTGAGACAGAAGGGTGAAGAAACTGGAACTGGGAGAAATGGGTGAAACTGGAAGAGAAAAAACTGAAACAGGAAGAGAAGAAACTGGAAATAGAAGAGGAAAAAAAAGTTGAGTGGGAGGAAATTGAACTGCAGGAAAACAGACTGAAATTACAAGGGAAGGCACTGAACCAGAGGGAAAAAACTGAACTGGAATGGAAGAACCTGAAATTAGGAGACAAAGTAGGTATCGTGAGAAATTAGACTGTAATTAACAACTCTAATTAAGGTGAAAGAGGGAAGACAAGAAAATGAAATTGTGAGAGGAAAATAATGCTTGAATTAGGCGAGGGAAAATTTGAGAGAGAGAGAGAGAGAGAGAGAGAGAGAGAGAGAGAGAGAGAGAGAGAGAGAATAGGAGGCTTGAAGCGGTCGAGGAAAGAGTGAGGGAGACGAGGATAGAAAAAAGTGTGGAGACTTCATCAGGGGCTGGTGAATCTTTTGTCGGGGTGATGAGGTTAGGGGAGAGACGGAGGGGAGACTGGGAGACGGGGAGAAGCCTGGGAGAGGCGGAGGTGAGACTGGGAGAGACGGAGAGAAGGGCGAAGGACGGAGAAAAGCAAGAGAGCAGTGACTGGGAGAGATGGCGAGAAAGATGAAACACAGTGAAGGAGAGAAAGGAGAGGCTTGGTAAGATGATGAGAGAGAGCGAGAGAAAGAGAGAGAGAGAGAGAGAGAGAGAGAAGAAAGTAGAGAGAAGAGGAAGTGAATAAGCTGCGAGCAGAAGGATAGTGAAAGTTAAAAAACGGAAGTGAATCAGAAAGAAAAAGAGAACAGGAGTTTAAGAAAAGAGGTCGAGAGAAAAGGATGAGAGAAAGTTAAGAGAAAAAGAATAAAGGAGGCAGAGAGAAAAATAGAGTTTCAGGCGCGAAGGTGAAATAGGACCAGAGAGAGAAGAGAGTTTGCTTAATGTCATGGTGCTGAAGGGTATGTTTTGCACTGATGAGAGAGAGAGAGAGAGAGAGAGAGAGAGAGAGAGAGAGAGAGAGCGTGCATGTTGTGAAGAACAGAAATTGAGAGGACTCCCAGAAGAAATGAATAAGAGATAAAGCAAAGATGGAGAATGAGAGAGAGAAAGCAGACACACAGAAAGTGGAAGCAAAAGGATGAAAGGCAAAAGTCGTGTGAAGAAGCGAGAGAGAAATTTAGAGTGGAGCAAGAAAGCGCAGAGAAGTAAGAACACTGAATAAGGCAAGAGGACAGAGAGAATATAAAATAATATTCACTTGAAAGAGAGAGAGAGAGAGAGAGAGAGAGAGAATGAAATACGAGGAACGACTGGAGAGAGAGAGAGAGAGAGAATGAAATACGAGGAACGACTGTCTTTAAGATAATGAACTCATACTCATGTGAATGTTGCTGTATCTTTCGTATTGAAGTATATTGCAACCAGGGCAATCCGAGATCGCAAACTTCCGCCAAGGCGGCATGTGTGGTAGATCTTATGGAGATGTATTCTTGTAATTTTTGTGCGAGAATTGTAGACATTATTTATCGAGTTAGAAGCAAAATTGTTGATATTGCCACTACCCCGCAATGGTAGAGAATCTTTTACAAAATTCCTGGATCCGGACGATGATGTGGAACACGACCAAAATCTAATGGATTGTTCCTTGGACCATACCCTATCCCTCCCCAAAATTTCAGCAAAGTCTATTCATAATCATCTGAATACTCCTGCCAACAGACAAACGGACAAACAAACTAACTCCGGCAAAAACATAACCTCCTTGGCGGAGGTAACAAGGGCTTAATGTTAAGAATGATGATAATAGCAGCAGTGCACACACACACACACACACACACACACACACACACACACACACACACACACACACACACACACACACACACACACACACACACACACACACACACACACACACACACACACACACACACGTTGAGTAAACCATTATCCTGCTGTCTCTTCGTGAGGGCGAGTGTAAAAATAGACAGATAATGAACAGACAGGTAGATACTGCAGAAAGATGCTTGGTTAGATGGATGGATACACGTACAGACATGCAGACAGACAGAGTGAGAGATGGATAAACAGATAGATAGATAGATAGATAGATAGATAGCCAGTCAGATGGATGGATGATTGGGTGTTTGGAAAGATTTTGGTATAGACTGGTAGACAGGAAAAATAAGGGATATAAACATAGATAAACGGGGAAACAGGTAAGTGGGTATGGTAATATGCCACAAATAGCAGAGGCAAAGTGGGAGTCATGGAAAAACACAGATAAAGAAAAAATAAAGTTAAAAAGACTGATAGAGGGATGGGTATGAAAGATAGATAAGTAAAATATAAGAATAGATAAATAAACAGGTAATGTAGTACACGAACTGTAACAAAGCCAAAGTGGAAGGCATAGATAGACAGACAGATTGATTAATTGAGTGATTGATTGATTGATTGACATTGATAGGTGGGTAAGTTAGGAAGGTAGGTATATCGACAGACAGACAGGCAGAGATAGGCAGATGGATGGATAGACAGAGGAAGAGAGTTGGATAATCAGTGCTAGATAGATAACTAGACATAAATAGATAGATATGTAAGATAAGTGAAGCAGACAGAGTACAGTATGATAATGGGCATTGCAATATAGGAACAACATCAACAAAGCCAGAGCTACACTCAGATATCCATTAGTGTTCAGTCAGGCGTCTTGTTTGTTGTGTTCACGCCACCAGCTTATCTCACATCCCACTCTCCCCACTCAGATCCAGCCCCACGCACCATGGTCTGATCCTACTCCACTAACCACACTCATCCTCCCCACTCCATTCAGATCTAACCACACTCATCCCACTCGCTCCACTCATATAACCACACATCCTGCTCACTCCACTCATATCTAACCTCACTCATCCTACTCACTCCACTCAAATCAAACCACACTCATCGTACTCACTCAACTCAGATGTAACCTCACTCATTTGTTACGCACTCACTACTTATCACAATACTCATTCACCTCACTCACTCACTCATCCCAGTTACCCCACTCTCAATTTACCACACATTCCGTTCTCCTCATTCATAACATTCACCACTCACCCCACTGATTTCTCACCCCACTTATTCCTCTCATTTACCATCCACATTCCCCACACTTCACTTATCACACTCTTTACTCACTCCATTTACAAATCACCATATATACTCCTCACCCCATTCGCCTCACTCACCACTCACATTCACCGAACTTCACTTACAACACTATCACTCACCTAGTAGACTGCTAACACTACTCACCCATCACCCTGCTCCGCAATTCATCCCTGACTCCACTCTCAGCCACACCCACATAAAAGAAGACACGCTTCAATATACCACAGATCCAGAATAAAACACACACACACACACACACACACACACACACACACACACACACACAGAAGCAGCAACAGCACCTAAGCCCCCTGATAAGGTGAAGTGTGTCGGCTTTTGCACAAACAAGGCATCTCAGAGGATCAGGGAGACTTCGTTAGATCCCCCAGAGAGAATAACCCCCTGCCCCCTTCCATCGCTCCCCCTGCCCCCTTCACCTCTCTCCCTGCCCCCTCTCCTCCCTTTCCTCCTCTCCCCACACCCACACTGAGCCAGTCTTGAGGTTGCATGAGGTTGTAGGTGGGTGGGGGCTTAAAGTTGTTGTGAGTGAGACTTGTTTATGTTTGAGATTAAAATGTATTGGATTGGTTATAGTTATGACAAAAAAAATGGTGGGGATTTGGGTTGAAAGATGAGTGAAATTACTGTTAAGGAAGGTTAATTTTGGAGTTAGAGATGGGTGAGATTGTGGTATGCAGTGTTTGTAGTTGTAGTTAAGAATGAAGTTGTGATTAAGGGTTTCTGAGGTCGGGGTTAAACCATTCTAGGGCACGATGGCACCTAGGGAAATTGGTTGCTCGTCAAAGGTCAAGTACTGTTAAAGCTGTGGTTAGGAGTGGTTAAGGTTATTGGGATCCGAGTGGTTGGGGTGAGGGGTAAGGTTTGTTGAAGTTGCAGTTTTTGACAGATAAGACCGTAGTGAAAAGTTGTTAAAGGCTGAGGTTGTTGAGGATGTTTAAATTGTTGAGTATGGTTAAGTTTCTGAGGTTGGTTAAGGTTTTGAGGATTCGGCTGACTAAGGTTTTGGTTAAGTCTGGTTGAGGATATGGTTTAAGAAAGATGTGACTGTAGTTAAGGTGTGTTAAATGTGCTATGAAGCCATGCTAGATTTGATCTGATATTGATTTCACCCCAGTGATGAATGCTTCACACTATTTTACCACCTTCCTGCTTTGTTATCCTTGTCTTCGGCTTGCAGAATAGACATGATGGGCATTACATATCTTATCTGATTTCCTTTTTACTCCTTTGTACTCCTCTTCTTTTGCCTTCCCCCGCCTCACACTCCGTCTGCTTCTGATATGTGCAGCTCAACTTCTTCATCAGTCTCTCGTCACCCATTCTCTTCTGGCCATACCACCTGAACTCACACATGTATTCCCATTTCGTCACACTATTCTGTTGCAGTTTGCTTTCCTTTCTGGTCCTTTTTATATCACGTCCTCTTCCACATCTCTGTCTTGCCGTCATTTTTGAGTTTCTCAGACATATTTCGTCGCCTTACAGACCTTAGAGTCAGGAAGGTTAGGTGCTCAGGGTGAAGGTATTGGCCAGGACTGGCTACATGACTTTTTGTCCATGAATGCACTACCAGATAAATTGGAGGAAATTATTGTTGGAATGGATGTGATGATTATGTGACTCAGACAGAGAGAGAGTGAGAGAGAGAGAGAGAGAGAAAGAAGGAGAGAGAGAGAGAGAGAGAGAGTAATAGAGAGAGAGGAGGAGGTGGTACGGAGGGAGAGACTGAACATGGTTGATTTATACCAAGGATTAATTCGGGGCATGTTCGACAACGCCACAGTTAATCTTTTTATTCCGCCCAACGTCACACGATAATATGCAGCTCAGAGACACCCACGACAACAAACTGGCAAACCCCCTGGATCCGGCGGCGTCCCTTTTAATTCTCACTTACACCAGACGATTTTACTCAGCTTCGGGGACTCCTTACGACTTGGAGGGATTAGACGTAGCCTCCTTTAATCCCCTTGTTGCTAGATGTCCACCTAAACTGAAAAAGAAAAATCGTCTGTTGGTTGGCTGATTATAATAAAAAAAAAAATGTCACGAGGTTCAAGAGGTAAAAAAAAAAAAATCTCGATTACCTTTTGAAAAAGAAAATAGACGCTTTATGTTATTTTCCAGCTAACGCCCGACGATTGTGTTCAGTTGAAGGGAACACAACAAAGCCAAAGGGTTTGCTCGTTCAGTTCAGTGGCGTGTGTGTGTGTGTGTGTGTGTGTGTGTGTGTGTGTGTGTGTGTGTGTGTATTCACCGGGTCGGTCAGGATCACTTGATGGTCGTGATTGTCAGCTTTTACCCTCCCAGAAGGGAGCTGAGAGCTCATATAGTCCGATCTAAGGGCAAGGCTGTGACCTTCACACACGCACACACCCGTCCCCTTGCTCAAGGGGGACAGTAACCACCCACTTCGTCAGTGAAACTTTTCGCGACCTGAGCGAGGCGCGAACTCCCGTCCACCAGTTGGCAAGCGGGAACGTGTGTGTGTGTGTGTGTGTGTGTGTGTGTGTGTGTGTGTGTGTGTGTGTGTGTGTTTGCCACCTCAACCGACTTTATTCAGGTTAGGTAAGGTGTCTTGTCGTGAAGGGATCAGTGAAAGGTTCTGTCCTCCCTTCATTTCAAAAATCTCTCGAGAACAGTCTAAAATCACCCAGAAGTAGCAAGGATAAACCCAAAAACTACGTAATCGGATAAAGGGATTAAAATGCTATGCAGCTAAATAAACACTAAATCCTAAATCCTAATATAAAGCGTCAGTGTGCTATAAAAAATAATATGTACCTGTTAAATTCTGCCTGACCCAAAAAAGTCACATTACTTGGAATTTATCAGCGTTAATTAAAAAAAAAAAAGTTAAAAGCAAAGGTCGTGTGGGAATATGAGATGTAGAGAGTATGCATATCAGCTTTATTTTTTAGAGCCACGGTTTTTTGAGGGGGAGAGAGAAATTAGTGCTGTGATGGTGATGGTATGTGAAAATGAGAGATAATATTACAAACGGACACAAGGTAGATATCATGTGAAGTCAGAGTAATACCGTTGTTATATAAGGACATATTAGGGAAAATAAGACCATGAAGGTAAGAGAAATATGAAGCAGACAAAACAAAAGTCGGGGTGGAGATGGTTAGGAGACCTGCAAGGGATTCGTACAGACTGATGATGATGATTATAAAAAACGCATAGATTAACCGTCTGACTGATAGGCTTTCTCGCAGTGGAACCAAATCGTCTGGCGTTACCTTAAAATACGACAGTGCACCAACCGCAGCGATAGGGCTGATCACAAAACATCCCTACCAGCAACAGTGAGGGGTTAGAATCAATACATTTAAGATCTTCATTAGGTAGGGCGAATTAAAAGCATCTAGAGGAACACGAATCAAGTACAGAAAAAATAAATGAATATATAAAACAATCAGTCAATCAACTATCATACGAAGAGCTTACATTACAATTGGATACTTGATAAAAAAAATAGAAATGGCCTTAGTTACACGAAGGTAATTAAGGCAGTCAATTTAACTGAGTCCTGGATATAAAAAAAAGGAAGATGTCTGGGAACTGAAGAGATTAAATTCCAAGCGGATACGTGACAATGGAAAAAATGCTAAATTTAATGGTTTTCTACAACACCAGGGACATTAACCTTTTCAATTTGATTAGTAATAGTAGTGATAGTTGTAGTAATAGTAGTAGTAGTAGTTTAATCTTTCCACCTCCAGGCGATTGTGTAAATTATTGGGGAAATTTTTTGCGGTGACGGGGTTAGACCCAGTCTCCAGTAAATCCTTCACAACCTTATTTTTTCCCTAAGTTGAGTGTAACGGTCTGAGTGGAGCAAGAATAAGATACAAAATACGCCATCGGATTGCAAGGGTTAAAGCAATCAATTTCACTAAGTCCCGGATACCAGAATTTGGAGCGGGACCAATAGCAGAGTGCGTGGCCGACCAGGGGAGGAAGAAAGTGAAAGGTGCGTTGGAGGGCGTGTGGGTGGAGTGAGGCCGGGGACAAATGAGGGATTAGCGGTGGACAGGTGCCAGAGGACCGGCAGAGATGGCAGGGATTACAGGAAGACCCGCGGCCATCACTGCCACTCGACCGTTTAGGCAAAGGTTGACGTGCTCATCGTGTGATTATGTCTATTTAAAAAGAAATAGGTAGTTTTTGCAGTGAGGTAGGTCGTAAATATGGAGATTTTTATATGTATTTGGTAATTCGTTCATATGTATGATTCAGATAAAGTTATTGCTGTACCGGGTAAGCGGATCCACAGAAGGAACAATATTCATAGGCCAGACAGACAATATATTATCATGATCATGATTTAGACATTAGTGATGGACCTGCTCAGGAAGATATGTGGACAAAGTAGGCTGGAAAGAATAAGAAATGTTGAGAATCCTGAAATGTGGAGTGGGTGATGGTATTGACGAAGCGTTCCAAGAGTGTGCGTAGATGGTATGGTCACATAGAACGAAGTAATTAAAAGTAAATGGAAAAGCACATCACGGGGGTAGCACCCCTTTTTTTCAGTTTGGGAATCCATGGAATGCTGTCTGTTCCGCGGGCATTATAAAACGCTGCATAGTGTGTACTGTTTGGCCTTTGAGGCGGAGCATAGATGTTCGACGACTTCAGTGATTAGTAAGTGGTTGTGTGGCCCATTTTAATACGTACTGTGTTTCGTAGTTCTCCAGTTTTTGTGCTTATCTGTTCCTTCTTGTGGATTCCTCTGACTCAGTATAAGTGGAAAAGTCGCTTGAGATGATTATGATGATGATGACGATCACATAATATAGGCAACAAGTATAATGGTCTTTGTATGAATTATGTACTGTGGAACCAGATCTTTCTAATGGAGTGTTTAAGCCATACATAACCAAGGTGGCTTAGAAGTGTTGGGAAGAGGGATGACACATTAGAGGAAATCTCAAGGTCTCAAGTTCAAATGCCGTGGCAGAAATTCCATCCCAGAAGCAGATACAATGAACATACCAAACAGGATGGAAAATAAAAAATCAAGATGAAGGAATCTTAATCAAGCCACAATCAGTTCAACACGCAGTCATCTCGCAGCGCAGCTTTTATACACGTGTTGGGGGTGGGTGGCATGAGAGAGGGTGTTTGGAGAGGAAAAGATAAAGGGAGTGGGAAGTGGGAAGAGGAGGGAGTTGGTAGGAGTGGAGGGGCTATGAGAAGGGGAACAGGGGTGCCTGTGGGAGAAGCTTGTAGTCAAGAGGAAGGGGGGAAGAGGTATTTAGTGATAGGGGGTGGAGAGGATGCAAGGGGGGTTAGGGAGCAGAAGAGCAGGGGAGTAGGAGTCGAATGGGGGAAAGCAGAGAGTCAAGGAGGAGTGGGGAGGAGGGGTAATATTCAGGGTGAGGCGAGGCGGTGGTATGTCTGCTTATTCACAGGTCCGGCACATAGTCGAGAAAGAATCCGAAACGGCCGACAAAAGTTAATTGAAATCACGATTGGAAGCCCCAGGAGCGAGAGACATTAAAATCGGAAGCGAATTTAGGCAGGACCCCCCCCCCCCCTCGCTATGGCCTTCTGGGAGCTGACCGGGGCACGCGCTTTGGCTTTATTTTGTCGCGATAAAGCGGGGAATAAAGGAAATAAAGGATTCTGTTTCCAGGTGCCCCCACACAACGCGACGTGATAATGGGCTGTCACAGTGGAAATGACGGGTGCTTTTATTGTTTGTGTGCTGTGTTTGTGTGGCCTAGAATACTGGTTGTGGGCGTGTTTGTGGGGTGTAGAAACAGTTGGACTTAATGTTTGTTGGTGCGTTTGTAGAGTTTTTAAAATAGTTGGTCTGAAGGTGTGTGTGTGTCTGGGATTTCATTATATTTGTGTGTGTGTGTGTGTGTGTGTGTGTGTGTGTGTGTGTGTGTGTGTGATTCTGAATATTGGTCGTGGATGTGTTTATGATTCTTAGAAATGGTTGGTGTTTAGTTTGTGTGTGTGTGTGTGTGTGTGTGTGTGTGTGTGTAGATTAGCAGGACTGAAGGTGAACTTGTAGCGCTTAGAAATAGCTGGTGGTGGTATTGTCTGCATGTGTGTGGGGGGGGTTTAAAAATAACTTCTCTCTTACTGATTTTAAACCCGTTTCTGGGTTTTTGACATAGCTGGTGTTTTATTGCTTGTGACTGTGTTTGTGGAGTTAAAAATAGCCAGCTCTTCACTGTTTGGGGATTTGTTTTGTAGTTGTAAAAAACATCTAGTCTTGTAATGTTTTGAATGTGTTTTGAGGATATAGATAATGCTTTTGTTCTTATTCTTTAGTTGATGAGAATGGTTGTCAGAAATTACGTGTTTTTTTGTTTTGTTTACTGGCGTGTTTGAGGTGTTTAGAAATAATATGTGTTTTTATTGTTTACTGGGTGGGATTGGGTTATTGAAATTGATGGGATTTTCATTGTTTATGGTTCGAGTTTGAGGATCTTTAGAAATGCATATCTTTTATTGCCCTGCAGTTCAGTACGGAACCTGGATTTAACACACACACACACACACACACACACACACACACACACACACACACACACACACACACACACACACACACACACACACACACCCACCCACCCACCCACCCACCCACCCACACACACACACACACACACACACACACACACACACACACACACACACACACACACACACACACACACACACACACACACACACACGTTTCAAGAGCGACATAAGCAAGATAAAGCACATTAGAGTGCACTGTTTTGCGTGTGAGGAGCTGAGAAATTCCGAGGCTTAAAAATGGAGTGAATGGATTTATGGACCATTTCACTGGCCACTTTCTTGATAGTTCGCCTCTTTTATGTGAATTCACTTTACTGTTTCCCGATCCAGCCTATCCATTTGCAGTAGTGTGCTAAAGTTGGGTTTCGACGACGACGACGGCAATGGTGATGGTGATGATGATGATGATGATGATAGTAATTATTATTGTTATATTTTTATTATTATTATTATTATTATTATTTTTATTATTATTAGCAATAGTAGTAGTAGTAATAGTAGTGGCAGTAGTACTTGTAGTAGTACGGTATATTTATTTGATAATATTACTAGAATATGGTTATGTTTCCATCTTTGTCCGGGTTTTTCTGTAACATAATTACTCGTATCAGTTATTGCAAGTAACTGAAATAACTATAAAAAATTAATTCGCACAAGGAGCATCAGGACTGTCCAGTAAGGATAAGATCAGGACAACCATATTCTCCCATCCCCAATTCCTCCCTTCCTAACTCCCCATTTCTTCTCCTTCCCACCCTCCAATTCTCTCCTGTATTCCTAGCCCCATTTCTCCCCCTTCCCCAATCACTTTTTCTTCCCTTTCCCCACCCTCCGTTTCTTCCCCTTCCCCACCCTCCATTTCTTTCCCATTTCACACCATCCATTTCCTTCCCTGCTCCCCCATTTCCTCCGTTTTTCTTAGTCTCATTTCTCCTTCATCACTCCTCAGCCTTTCCCATTTCCAAAGTCCTCTTGCTTTCCCCAGTTCAACCTCATCCCCAGATCCAACCCCTTCCTTAAATCCTACCACTTCCCCCTCCTCCCCCTCCTCTTCTCCCCCCGTCCTCCTCGCCCCCTCCTCCCTCCCAGCAGTCGAGGATTAGAGTAATAGGCAGAGGTGCTTTATCTGATCCTTTTAATAGGCCGGGGAGTCAATCTTATGAAGAGCCGCGGATCAAAGCCTTCCCATCTCGCCTTACGTCTCTTCTCTCCCTCTCTTTATCCTCTCTCTTATCTTCTGTCACTTGCTTTATGTACTCTTTCCCTCAGTAATATGTGTTCTGCCTCTCGCTTTACGTCTCCTCTTTCCCTGTCCTTATGCTCTCTCTCATCGTCTCTTACTTGCTTTATGTTCTCTCTCATCTTCTCTTACTTGCTTTATGTTCTCTCTCATCGTCTCTTACTTGCTTTATGTTCTCTCTCATCATCTCTCACTTGCTTTATGTTCTCTCTCATCTTCTCTCACTTGCTTTATGTTCTCTCTCATGTTCATTTACAGTACTTGCTTTGTGTTCTCTCTCATCTTCTCTTACTTGCTTTATTTCCTCTCTCATTATCTCGTACTTGCTTTATTTTCTCTCTCATCTTTTCTCACTTGCTTTATGTTCTCTCTCATCTTCTCTTACTTGCTTTATGTTCTCTCTCATCTTTTCTCACTTGCTTTATGTTCTCTCTCATCATCTCCTACTTGCTTTATGTTCTCTCTCATCTTTTCTCACTTGCTTTATGTTCTCTCTCATCTTCTCTCACTTGCTTTATGTTATCTCTCTTCATCTCTTACTTGCTTTATTTTCTCCTTCATCATCTCTGACTTGCTTTATTTTCTCTCTCATCATCTCTCACTTGCTTTATGTTCTCTCTCATCATCTCTTACTTGCTTTATGTTCTCTCTCATCTTTTCTCACTAGCTCTGTGTTCTCTCTCATCTTCTCTCACATACTCTGTGGTCATTCTTCTTCACTCTATTTTTTTTTTTCTTTCTCCTCGTGTTGCTTCTTCCCCTCTCGTTATGCTCTCTCTCATCCTCTCTCACTTGCTTTATGTCATCTCTCTCAGTCTTGCACAATATGCTCTTTATCTCACTTTACGGCTCATCCTGTCCTCTCTTTATTTGCTCTCTCATCTTCTCTCACTTACGTCATAATTTTTCTATTTCATTGGATGTTCTTTCTCACACTTAACGTCGCTTCTTTCCCTCGCTTTATGTTCCTTGCTTTCTTTACGATCTCTCTCTCTCTCTCTCTCTCTCTCTCTCTCTCTCTCATTTTCATTTCCTCCTCCTCCTCCTTCTCCTCCTCCTTTTCTTCTGCTTCTTCTTGTTCTATTTTTATTTTATTACGTCTTCGTCTTCTTCTTCCTCCTCCTCCTCCTCCTCCTCTTCTTCTTCTTCTTCTTTTTCTTCCTCTTCTTTTCTTCTTCTTCTTCTTCCTTTGATCGTGTAAGGAGCCAGTCGTATGAAAGCCTACGGATCAAAGCCGCCACATCTGGCTTTACTTTTTTTTTTTTTTTTTTTTTTTTTTTTTTTTTTTTTTTAAGCTGGAGAGGCAAAGAGTGAGCAGAGGAGGGAGAAAGTAGGAAAGGATGGAGGAGGTGTAGAAAACTGGAAGGGAGAGCTTTCATGTTGTTTCGTCTCTGCCACTTTCGCTTTGATACTTGCGTTTCTCTCTCTCTCTCTCTCTCTCTCTCTCTCTCTCTCTCTCTCTCTCTCTCTCTCTCTCTCTCTCTCTCTCTCTCTCTCTCTCTCTCTCTCTCTCTCTCTCTCTCCGTTCTATCTTCCTTGCTTCACGTTCTCTCCTCACATTTTAACTACGAAGACCATGTCGTGTTGAGCTGGAATGACAGTTTTCCGTCCGTCCGTCCGTCCGTCCGTGTGTGTGTGCTGTAGCGGCCCACTTAAGGACAGATTTGGTGACTAAGGTGTGACATGAATACTCTCTCCACGTGACGGTGTGCCTTTGTCTGAGTCAACACGCTCAGAGCAACCCTAAATTCATAATCACCAAAAATATCTTTATTTTGCAGGCATAACATCGGTATCGTGGGAAAGGGTGTTCATAATATTGTAATTTATGCTCTATCACAATTTTTTTTACAGCACTCGAAACTGGTAAATAAACAGAAATGATACACGCCTCTGTTGCTAGCTCATCAGGTGTGGAAGCAGGCAGTGAGGTAGGTAGGGAGGTACATAATGAGGAAGGTAGGTAGGTAAGCAGGAACGCAGGTACATAGGGATGTGGGCAGGGAGGTAGGTAGGTATGTCGGTAAGTTGGCCGGAATATTGGTAGGGAGGAAGGTAGGTAGTTTGGCAGGGAAGTCGGTAGAGTTGTAGGTAGGTAGAAATGTAGGTAGGCAGGGAGGCAGTTAGGGTGGGTAGGTCGGTAGGCAGGACAGAAGATAGGCAGGGTGAAAGACAGAGAGGCGTGTCGGGCAGTAGCCAGGGAGACTGGTTGGTAGGGTGGTAGGTAGGTGGATAGATAGATGAGGTATGTGTGTAGGCAGGTAAATAGGCAGGGAGGTAACTACTGTATATCGTGGGGCGCGAATCTGAGGTTGTTATTATCATGCCCTGGCAACGTACCATTCAAAAGTGGGTCTGACTTCGTGTATAATATGAGACGCATGTGATTCGTGTATAGTATGTTCGTGTTTAATAATATTCGTGTATAATGTATTAGTGCATAATAATATGATTCGTGATACGAAAACGGACGCACTTTTGAATGGTAGGTTGCCAGGGTACGATAATGACAACCGCAGAGTCGTGCGCCGCGACTCTAGGGAGGTAGGTAAGCAGGTAGGTAGGTTGGTAGGCAGGGAGGTAGGTATGGAGGTAAGCTTTAGGAGGTAGGAAGAGAGGTCAGCAGGGAGGTAGGTAGAGCTGTGAGTAGGCTGGGAGGCAGGTGGAGAGTCGGGTGGATAGGCAGCTTGATGGGGAAGTAGCCAAGGAGATGGGTAGGTAGGAAGAGAAGTAGGGAGGTAGTTAAGTAGAGAAAACCGACAAGAAAACTGGAAAATCCTTTATATGGCAAAGGAATACACTGCAGCTTAATACCTTCAGCTTAAAGGATCGCGTTATCTGATAGGGTGGCTGCAGAACCTGAAATCATTGCATAATAAAGAGACCGATATACGTGGCAAGGATTATACTGGATTTCGTCTTCGTGTCCCCAACGTAGAAACCTGTAACTATTATCGAGACCAGTTTACATAGCTGTTGAGGCATTTTTCCAAATGGAAGAGTTATATATAACCTTGATTCCTTCACTGCGAGGAAGTAACAAAAGCTGGTAGTCCGAAGTTAACTAGAACGCATTAGAAAAGAAGTTCTTGGGAGGAAGGGGGTTTCATGTAATGGAAATATTCTCTAATGGTAGCTTGGAGGGGGTGGGGGAAGTCCTTGAACAAGGGGTGAGGAGAGGAAAGAGTGGGGAGGGGGAGAAGTTGTGGACCATGAAAGATGAGGAAGAGAAAAGAAAAAAAAGGAGTACGAAGGAAGTACAACGAAAAGCAAACAGCAACAGACCTGGTGGTCCTTTCGTGGCTGTTTGGAGTAGGAAAGATTATAACTAACGAAGCTAATACTGTATATCAGCTAAAGACAAGGATAGAAAAACAGGAGAGGGGAAGAGGAGAGAAGAAAGGCAAAGAGATGGGAGGGAAGAGGGAGGACACTGGAGGGGGGAAAGGGTGCGAGGGAAGGGGCAGGACACTGGAGGGAGGGGAAGGGAGGGAGGTTGGTGGGGGGGTACGGGTGTTAAGGGTAATGGCGCGACCTTTCAATACGGTAGAAATATGACGCCTGGCTCTTGTTTACGGGGGCGTGCTGAAGGCAGGTGGGGGTAATTATAGAGGGGGGCAGGGGGGTTAATTATAGAGCTTTGACACTGGGAGATGGGAACGGGGATGGAGGAGGGGGAGATGGTGGGAGGAAAAGAAGGGTTGGATAATTGCAGAAGGGGAGGTGGGGAGGCGAGGAGGGGTTGGGAGATTGTGGAGGAGGAGATTGGCAGGGTTGGGTATTTACAGAGGGGGTGGTGGAAGGGAGGGATAGGGGAAGTTGGAAGAGAAATGCTTGGGAGGAAAAAGAGGGGGTTGGGATTGGAGGATGGGTGTCAAAATACTGATGGGGAAAGAGACATAAACCTTAGGGAGTTTGGGAGGAGATGGACAGGGCAGGAGAGGTGAGGTAGTTAGCTATAAAGGGATTGGAAGTTGGGGGCAGAGGAGACGGGGTTGGAATTGGGTTGGGGTAGTTAAGGAAATCGGTTCAAGGGGTTAGAGGTGGGTTTAGATGATTATATTAAGATGTTCGAGGGGTTGTGTAGGGATGTACTGAAGTGAAGACGGAGGAAAATAAATGAGAAGATGGGAGAGGAGACTTAGGAAGTAGTGGAGAGATGGAGGAGGGGCGAGAATGTGAGAGGAGAGGGTGAGGTTCTTAAGGAGAGAAGAATACAACAAACTAAGCGAGGGGAGAGAGGAACTGGAAAGGTGGTGATAAGGTGAAAGGGGACGAAAAATGATAACGGAGGGGGAGAGATATGAAGGAACTGGAGAGAAGGAAGTAAAGCTGAAGGGAAGGAGGAGGACTGAAGTGAGGAGAGAGGTAGCCAGTGTTGTGTATCTCTCCCTGTATATAATAATTGCTCCTCCAGAGGGTAATGTTGGTTGATCTGCCCTCCTGTTATTCCGCAATATTATTAGTGGAAATTAATCAACTCCGTCAGTACGAATACGTCTTACTTTATATTATCCATACCTCCAAACAATTATGTAAGTTTTTAGAAAGACCTCGAGTTGTGAAGGGTTAACGAAGGCTTTAGCTGTCCCTGATGGTTCGAAAGGTTTCCCCCAGGCTGAATAAAACCGTCTGGTGATAGCAAGATTAAATTACACTATTAAATGCGTCCTCAGGTTGAACGGGCTAATATGCTGGTACGTCGTCACAGATTTGAGATACTAGTTAATATTTCAAAACTTAATGACGCCAGTTTCCTTCCATTAACTGTTTAAAATTTATGGATAAAACTAATATCACAGTGGTCCTTAACTTTTCCTTTACTCACTCCCTAATTGGTTTCCCTCAGCACATTCGTCTGGTGTTGACTCCTTCACAAGATGAAGTTTGTTTGTATTCTTGAGTTCCCCAGTTTTTTTCTATTCTTTTTTTTTTTTTTTTTTTTTTCCCGAAGAGGCACTTTTAGAACTGCAAGGGTTGGGTATTGCCCTCTTTAGCCCCTCTGCCACCTTGATGGTCTCCAATCCTGAATAAGATTTGTAATAATGATAATAATAATAATAATAATAACAATTAAAAATAATAATAAAAACAATAAAAATAATAATAATAATAATAATAATAATAATAAAAATTAATAATAATAATAATAATAATAATAAAAATAATAGTAATAATAATAATAATAATAATAACCAGTAATAATAATAAAAATAATAATGATAATAATCTATCTATCTATCTATAATAATAATAATAATAAAAATAATAATAATAATAATGACGTTCACGGACTGAAGGGATTACCAAGTACAAATTCCGTATGTAAGGAAATGCCACTTAGCAGGTTGATAACTTAGAAATTACGAGTACTTAGTCTACCGTAGCCCCCGCCCCCTGAAAAAAATATAAAAAAACATCAAGCAGTTCCCCATCATAATCAAAATTAGTCAAGAAGATACTCTGATGGGTTACATTTAATTTTTCGTTGCCTTCCAAAGAACATGAAATTGTGTTGTATGTGTTCTCTCTTTTCTCGTAGAACTGTTTATTGATTACTTTTTGCTTGAAGCCATCTTGTAGGAAAATCAAATTGCCTGCCGACTTAGACTACAACTTATGTTTACTAATACTTATTTTCCCCTTCGCAGGTAAGTTATGCTCTGATTGGCAGCTGGCGAGTGTATGTGGTAAGTACTAGGAGGAAACACATAAAACTGTTTTGTTGTTGAAATGTCGGTGTTAGTGCTCGTCGTGCGCCAGACAGAGATATAAGTTCCATCTGGTTGTGGCTTTTATGAGTGTAGGACCTCGTTGTGGCGGAGTCTCCCGGGTTAGGATGTGACATGTTTACAGGAAGGGTCGAAGTTAGTGTCTCGTAGGAACCACAATCACCACCATCCTCTCCCTTCTTTGTAGCCTGATTCTCGTCTATTAGCATATTTTACACTGCCTCTCTTTCCCCAAGTGAGATAAAAGAAGAAGCATTTGTTGAGTATATAAAGAAAGGCTACTGTGTGAAAACCAGTAGACTGATGATGATGTAGCCTGTTAAAATATTAGTTTTTTATGGCCTCCTTTGTTTGGGGAAAATCGTTATTACTGAAAGTAGTACATTTAAACAAGATATAGACGACTGAGTGGTAAATAGCTAATATTCCCTACCTTGTGAAGAAACACATTTGTAGTATTCACAGCATTATTATTATTATTATTTTTTTATCATCCTTTTAACCTTTTTGCTGCATGGGACTTCGCTCGGCTGAAGCAGATGGTTAGGCGTTAGACAGAAAACATAACGAAGTGAGACTAACGCAGCAAATAGGTTAAATATCCTTTCACTCTTCACTGTTACGTCAGCTAAGGATACCAACACTCCACCTGAGAAGACTGTCATGTTGCGTCACATTAGAATACCACTAACACGACGCAGTGCCACCATCCCCGCCTGACAGTGGCACCATGATAGAGCTTTGAAAAATACCTCGACTTCCCTGCCTCACAGTGCCATTATGGTATTATCACTGCAAAATATCAACATCCCCACCTAAAGACCCATCCAGTGGTGTCCAGCACACCACTCATCACGTTAGAAGTATGATGATGAGGGGCACTGTAAACAGTGGATCACAAGCTCGGATACGTTCGCCATGTCCACGCTTTCATTATTTCACATATTCTTCAGTACCCTAATCCAACACCACATTCATTGGTCATGTGGATGGACCATCAGAGCATAAGTTGAGAGGACACACAGACAACAGTTGTCCCTTCCCAGTCCGTTTAGCAGAATGGCCTTACTGTTTCACACCCATGTCTCTCCTCTCTCTCACACCCACACTTTTTTGCTCTTTCCATCTGGTCCACAGAGAGAGAGAGAGAGAGAGAAGCGGCTGGTGTGATGATAAGAGCGGTGTCATTTGTTCCTCATTACTCTCCCTGATGATCACAGCTGCTTAGGGCCCTCCAAGTCGATGAAATTGAGAAGAGAGAGTGTGGTGGTGGCGGGGTGGTGTGGAGATATGCGGGAGAGGGACTGCCAGGGTTTCTGTTTTTCCTGCTCCATAAGGCATGTATTTTTAGCGTGTTTTTTGCTGACATTGCAACCCTTTAAACATCATCCTTGGCTGTAACTGAACTGGAGAAGGAGCAAGGAGGAAAAGAAATAAAAATGCAGTAAGGTCAGTTTGTTTGTGGGTCTATCTGCCTCTGAGTCAGTGTTTCACTTTAATGTAAACAAAATAGCCTACCTAGACAGAAAATGAAAGTAATCATGGTATTTCTCATTAACAGGTAGACTCACCTTGAAGAATTCAGTTTCCTGTTAAGGTTAGAAACTAAACTCGCTTGATGGTAAATGGGAAACACCTGGATACTGTACAGTAGAATCTTTTTTTTTTTTTTTAATTCCCTTTTGTGATCAGGAACATCCTGGTACACATGACGAGCCCATGTAAAGAATAAGTGATGTTTTTGGTGGTGTCCGTGTGTGTGTGTGTGTGTGTGTGTGTGTGTGTGTGTGTGTGTGTGTGTGTGTGTGTGTGTGTGTGTGTGTGTGTGTGTGTGTATGTATGTATGTGTGTATGTATGTATGTGTGTGTGTGTGTGTGTGTGTGTGTGTGTTAGTTGATTTTCACTTTTAAAAGCCGTGACGTAGAAGCCTCATTTTATATAGTTAGGTATCTGTTCTCTGCATGTAGGTCATAGTGGCTTATGAAGGGTAAGGCATTCACTCAGAAGAGAAATGATCACAAGCGAGCACTTACTTTCGTCTTGGGTCATTCTTGTTATTTAATATCTAATTATCTTACCTGTTACTTATCAGCTTCTCTTACCCCGATTCATCAACCGAGTATGATGTTTTTCTTCAGACAACATCATTAGCAGTGCATAATTCACGGTCCATTGTATATAATCACCTTCAGTTCATTCTGCGGCGGGCTTCTGTTTTTCCTCTACCGCAAGACTATTACATCCTTAGCTTATTTTTCAGACACCGAAATCTTCATCACACAGGCGGTTCATTATCACACCTCATTGTCATAAGTTCCAAGGCCTTCTTTTTTTCACACCCATCACCTGTATACTTTGTTTACACTAACTTGTTCTGAAATTGCTACTCGTATCTCTCCATCTTCAGTGCTAACTTGTAATAAAAGATTAGCACAAAGATTAGTCACCAAGGAGTGTTACGAAGAGAGTGTATTGCCGTAGCATTACCTTAAAATATGCTAGAAAATGGTGAAAATACGGGCAAAGTTAATAGGACTATTGCAGATTGGTTCTGTACTGTTCTTACTCTAATGTGGCCCAGATTTTTGTCCTTTTGCAGCTTATTTCACATAGCTTAGTGGCAGAAAAAGACAATACTACAGCTCTACATCCTTTCCATTGCACGTTATTGATACTATCACCATATTCTCGTGGTGGTCTGTTTGTTACATCTCAGCACTCAAGAAGGAAAGATGTCAGTTTTAGGCCAAGTTCAAGAAAAGATAATACAGTCATATCAGGGATGCGTTCCAAAATACCACATCGTTTTCCATACGTTTGTTGCTGTGCAGTCGATCAAAAAATGTTGCATAGGAGGGCTCCGATAATATTCCAAATGATCAATACAGCTCGTGATAGGTGCCATTAATCTTATGTAACAGTACTGTGTAGGAAAAATGAAGCAAGCAAGGGCATCCTTATTCAGCTAAATTGGGTAGAATAAGCAGGGATTATGCGATAGCCATCGTGTGTGGTGTCAGATTGTTTCGTGCAAAGAGTACACCGATTTTTTTTTTTTTTTGATCGACTTGACTTTAGAGAAACTGACAGATCGCCATTTTACGTATCATTGAAGCTTTTACCACTTCTCTTAGATGACTTATTACGAGCGAGCGAGCGCAGCGAGCGAAGCGATATTTACTCTACGTTCGGCTGAGAAATGAGCGGCCCGACATGACCCGGCCCGACCCGACACGATATGGCCCGGCCAGACACGACATGACCCGGCCAGACACGGCCCGGCCCAGCCCGACACGGCCCGGCCCAGCCCGACACGACACGGCTTGACCGCTGTGGCTCTCAGAGGCCAATATCTTTTTTACTATGTGAGATAGAGAAGAGATTCTTTCAGCAGGTAGTAGATACATTCAATAAATATTGTTTTTAGCTATATATTTACTCATGAGACCAAAGAAGCCCCTTAGAATCCCAGCTTTCAAGGGAAATGTACCGAGGGCTTCAGTTGACATGCCCCACTATGAAATCGAATTTAATTAGATTCCCTGTTGTAACATTACCAGTATGTTTTCTTGCATGAATTCTAACATTTAAAAATCGGATATTACCTCATAATTTTACGTGAACATTTTTTCTGTGTTTAGAGGATGAAATCAGCAAGGGTAATCGCCCCATTTCTGGGTTTTATCATTCGATCAATAGCCAGTTCGTTGACACGGCAAATCGGGAGCAGAGAACTGAACATTGCGCGTGTGATAAATGCTACGGCGCCTGGCTATATGCACATCCAAAGAAAAAAAACTTGAGAGAAAGAAAACGTGAGAAAGTAAATATTTTAGCTCAATCATTCTTCTGTTATTTAAGAGGAGCCTGTGGAGTCACATGGAGAGACAGGCTGACGAATGAGGATATAAAGGAGCGTTGTGGTGTTGATGTGGATGTGATAGGAAGCGTTATGAGGAACACACTGAGGTGGTTTGGCCATGTGGAGAGGATGGAGGGTCAAAGACTGACGAAGAGAGTGTATGTGAGTGAGGTGGATGGGGAAAGAGGGAGGGGGAGGCCGAGGATGAGATGGAGGGATGGGGTGGAGAGGTATATGAGAGAGGGGGGTGTGAGTTGGGAGCAGGGGAGTGAAATGGCGGGGGACAGGGCGACTTGGAGGCGATTTGTTTGTGGCCACCCCAAACGGGATTGAGGCGTCTGGCAATAGATAGATAAATAGATTCTTCTGTTATTGTTCAACTACCTCGCCAGAAATGTTGAAACTTTACTCCAAGACAAGATGAAATTATATGAGGCGGCATAGGATTGGATGATGGATGGATGGATGAAATTATGATGATAAGCTTATGTACAAACGCACGCTCGCTCGTCGTATTCTGTTCTTGCAATCACAAGACGATTTTTTTCTACTTTGGAAGTACCGCTGCTAGTAAAGGGTTGTTGTTGTTGGAAACTGTATACTGTATAACCTCCCCAGTTGGAAAAGTCTCCCTTAAGCTGAATAAAATCGTCTGGAGAGAGCAAGTATACAGTAAAGAGTACGGTATCATAGTGAAGGGATTAAACATGTGTAATTTTGTTTTTCATCTTTACTTCTCTGCCACATCATCATCATCATGTCACTCACATCATCATCATCATGTCACTTTCACACATTGTTACCCTTCTCTGTCTTCAGCGTATCATGACTTTATTATGGCGTGTTCTCATTGTTTCCAAAAATCAGTACTTTAGGCATCTTCGAACACGATTTTTATTTCCTTTGCTCATCATCATCATCATCATCATCATTATAACTCTTCCCACCATATTGTGTACGGTGGGTAGGATCCAGTAGTAGTATAATTGGAAATCACTGAGTAAGAGAATACAGTACGGTATCATTAGGGTCACTAAAGCATGCAAAATTATCCGCTCCATCTCACAGACAGAATTATGTGCATTGCAATTTCCTGAAATCACCCCATATCCTAGCTGGGCCAGCTCCATGCTGCCCTTATTGTTAGTCGCGTTTAATTTCTTTCTTTCTTTTATTCTTTCTTGTTTAATTGTGGCAGACGCTTCTTCCCTTCGGAATTAACTGATTCCGTCCAAACTTGGACACAATGACCAGCCTATGACTTGGTTGTGTTCGCAAGGTTTTGGTTGCTAGGCAAATACTCGTTGCCTGGCAACGGCCGAAAATCCGTTTTTTTTTCGTACTTTTCACGTTTGAGCTGTAGAGGCATTACTGATGGGCGTAGAAATCTCTGACTTCTCTAGACGTAATTTTGAGGTCATTCGCTTTCGGAAATGTGCCATCCATTTTTCCTCTTCTCGTTTTCGAGTGGCAACCCTGCGAAGATTGGCCTTAGTGTCCCTAGCACCCAGTACAGGTTTTCAAAAATATCCCCCTAGTTCCCCAGCGGCTTGATGGAATTGAATGAAAGTTTACATGCTTATAGACACTGATTAGTACTACAGCTTTCTACTGTACACCTATGTGCTACAATGGCCAGGTCAGGGGTGAAAGGTCATCAAATGTGAAAATGATGAAAAGAGCTAGAATCACGACTGTGCTCGCGTGAAATGCTACGACTCCGAAGATTATTAAGCCAGGGCCATGAATCTTGGTTGGAATGTTGCACTGGAGTACCTCCATACAAAAGTGACAGTTAGTGGCGAAACTCACATCCAGTCGCTGGCAGCACCACCTAGAAGTTAAACCTCTGGTGGGCCATTCCGCGAATTTCAAGTTCACAAGCTTCACAGTGGATGGATGGAATCGAATGAAACTTTGCATGCTTATAGACGTTAATGGGTGCTACAAGTATACTTTGTACATGCATGGCCTATATCAGCTATTTCAGGGATCAAAATTCATCAAATGTAGAAAATATATAAAGCGCTAAGATTACGACCTTGTTCGTGCGAAATGCTAAGCCTCCGAAGATTATGAAGCCAGGGCCATGATTCTTGGGTGGATTGTTGCACTGGTGTACCCCCATATAGAAATGGCTTTAAGTGCCAAAACTCACCTCCGGTCGCTGACAAAGCTTGGTCCTTTTAGAGCTGGCCGTCGTCGCCTACCGGCTTGTAATAATAATAATAATAATAATAATAACAATAACAACAACAATAATAATAATAATAGTAATAGTATTAAGGTAATGATGATGATGATGATGATGATGTCGACGACTTTTTATATTCACATGGATTTTCTTTATAGTCAAGTCTATATTTTGCCATTATATTTTTACGCTTCTCTATCTTCTAAGCAACCTCTAGCCCCCAATAATCACAGGTATTTATTCCTGTATAACTTATCAGTGTTAGTCAGGCCGTCAGGAGATGTCAAAATTACAGTTCTCTCAAGGATACTCACCCACTGATATTTGTCCTCATTTCTTTCATCTTATTAATTAGCCATACATTACCAAGCATTATCATTACAGCTCGTTATCATCCCACTTTAATCAGCAACATCAAAGCATCCTCCGCCAGCCTCATTACGTTTCCCATGTTCATTGACAAGATATTACCAGATATTTATTATTACTGTCTAATGTTGTCCCTGGCATTCACTGGCAACGTTGAAACATTATCTCTGCAGTCCGATTAACTTATTCTGTTCTGCTATCATTGTCTATAGTTTGTTCACTTTAACCTGACAGATTTTCGTCCTTTTGCAGCTTATATCCTGTTGTTCAATGGCAGATTAAGACAGTACTTTGGCTTTACATCTTATTCATCTCACTCCTTCGTTACTAGCTGCATTATATAAGTTTTAAGTTCATGTTAAGCTTAGTATTCAAAATGGAGAGATGGAAATTTTTGGCCACATTATATGAAGAGAGAAACGACATGACCAAACGTAATTTTTTGTGGTAAATATTACGATACCCATTACATCGTCAAAGTATCGTCCACACAGCCTATCCTTTCACCCACTCCCACAATTATTCTCGCCCAGATATTACTTACCAGACATTACAATTACTACCTAATATTATCCTTGACATAATTAGCCTTTGTCAAAACATTATCCAGGCGTCGGCAGCTTTTCTAATTAACCATCTCTGCCCCCGTCTCCTCCACTATCACCACACGGCTATCTTCCCCAGTTGTTTCCAGGCAGTACTATTTAACCCCTTTTACACTACCTTGGACTAAAATCGCCATCTTCCCCTCTCGAGTATTGAAGTGTGGTGAGAGATTGATACAGGAATATGATGGTAGTCACGAAGAAGTGCCGTGAAACAGATGTAGAGCCATAGTGTTGTCTGACTCCCCCTGAACTACTAGAAATAATTTACAAAAGGGCGAAAATCTAGGCCAAGTTGAGGTAAAAGTACAATTATCTCTATCATTACTCAACTTCGTCGAAACATATCCAGGCAGCTTTATTATCACGTCATTCATCCTCCACACACTCCTACTCATTACCCTACAGGCATTATTACTACCTGATGTTATCCATAGCGCTCATTAGCACCGTCAAAAATCACCCAGGCATTTTGATCAGCATATCCAGTTACCCATCACCCTCTCCCTCTTTTCTCATCAGCTTTGGCGACATATACAGTATATACCTGCCTTAGATATTGACATCCAGACATCTGTCAGTTCAGTATCATATTATCTCGGTTGTTTATATCATCGTCTGTACATCATCCAGTCATCCTCCCTGTCACATCCCCGGTGTCTTATCCACTCTCACGACACGGATATCTATCCAGCGATATTACCTGACGTTATTAAGGCAACCTGATATTACTCCCAACATTCGTCAGCGTTTTCAAAATATCAAGTCCAAGCTCCTCATTAGCACTTCCTATTACCTATCCTGTCTTCTGATCCGGTCTCACAACAAATATATCTCGTCTTTCCCAGCCCCCCTTCTCACACAACACTTCCTTCTCCCTTTGCTAGTCATCATCAGCCTGAGTCGGTCCATTGCAGGGGAAAAGCCCTGACCATCTTTTTCCACCCTGACCAATTGGTTATCCTGTTACATCCAGTGCCAGCGATTCTCAGAATCTCACATCGCCAACCAACAAAAATACAACAAAGAATCTCCCCCATTTCGCACAAACACCTTCCCACCTTTCACCCACCCCCCATACAATCACCTCCTCCCCGTCTCTCACCGTTCACCCATTCACACAGGCACCTCCTCCCCACCTCACACCCATCACTCATTCACACAAACACCATCCCACTAACCACCCTTCCCCGCTTTTACACAGTGACATAATGAACTCTTTTCCTTTCACACAAACATTTCATTTCCACCTCCCACTCTTCCCTCCTTTCACACCAACATACCCCCACATCTCACCCTTCCCCCTTTCACACCAGCACACCCCCACATCTCACCCTTCCCTCCTTTCACACCAACACACCCCCACATCTCACCCTTTTCCCTTTCACACCAACACACCCCAACATCTCACCCTTCCCCCTTTCACACAAACACCTCCTCTCCACCTACTCCCTCTCCTTCTCACCCCTTATTCATGCCGACTCGAATAATATCGCTAATTTGAAGCCCTCGCCCTCGCCGCCTCCTTTTGTGTCGTTCCCCACCGATGTCCTCACTTCCCTGGCTCTCTAAGGGCCTGTCGTCTCGCCCTCACAGGATAATAAAAGAGTTTGGCTGGAAAAAACGACGGGACTTCCTCTGTTGCTCTCTCGTTACTGCTGGTGCTGCCGTCTCCATTTTCTGGCACTGTCATCTCGTTGCCTTTCTTCGTCCTCCTCTTCTCCTGTTATTATCATTACTGTTTTCCTCCTCCCCTCTTTTCTCTATTTCTTTCTCTCTCCCTCTCCTCCCTCCTCATCCCCTCCCACCTTTTTCTCCCTTCCTCCCTGTCCTCCTCTTTTTCTGTTCCCCTTAGCCTTCTCTCTTTTCTCTTTCTGTTCTGTTTTCTTCCTCACTTCCTCCTTATCCATCCTACCCCCTCCCCACTCCTTCCTTCCCCACATTCTTCCACCCCCGTTCCTTCTTGTGTTATTAGCATTATCATTCTTTTCAGTTCCCTCTTCCTGTCCTCCACTTCCTTTTCCTTCCCTCCTCTCTTTTCCTTCTAGTTCCTTACCTCCCCCTCTCCCCGGCATCACCATTTTCCCTCCCTCCCCTCACCCACGACGAACATCCCCGTATCCTGGCACCTCCCCTTCTTTCTCCCTCATTCTTAACTCCACTTTCCCTATTCCCCATTGCAACCATATTACCCCTCTTCCTCCTTCCTTTACCACCACCCTCCCTACTTCCTTCTCCTGCCATCACGTTCCCCCTCACCTCTATATTACCACCACCTTCCCCCTCTTTTCACCCATACTGTCGCCTTCCCCCACTTCTTCCTTCCCCTGCTATGGCCCCTCCCCTTTCCCCCATTACCACCTTCCTCTTCCTCTTCCCCCCCCCCCTTTATCACCACCTTCAGCTTCTTCCCCCTCCCCGTATAACCCTCTTTCCCATTGTTTTTCTTTCTTTCCTCGTTTCTTCCTTATACTACCATGACCTTCCTTCTCTTCCTCCACTGTCACCTCCATTTCTTGTCGCATATATTTTCCAGGCATACTCTCCGACCCAACCCAACCCACCTCAGTCGCTCCCACCACACGTCCCTCTCTTCTAATTTCCTCAGGCATCTTAACCCCGTCCAACCCCACCGTTACCCTCAACCTTCGCCCACCACCTCCAACATTCCTTCTGCTCTCATATTTGCAGCTTTCTTCATCCCTTATGCTACCTCCCCCAACCCCTTCTAAAGAAAAGAAAAACAGCACCTCCCCATACTTACTCTGAGCGCCATTTTTATGAACCCCAACGTCTCCACAATTTTTTCTGTCTTCCCCACCATCTCCACCATTCCTTCTACCCCCACCACCACTTCTCCTAATCCCACCCACACCATGGCACTACCCCCACTTCCACTACCCCACCCTCTCCCCATTACTCCTCTACCTCCTCCACCACCTCTGCCACATCTTCTGCCCCCACAACCTCCACCACTCACCGCACTTCCTACTAACGCTTACCCTGTGTCCCCACCACCTTCTTCATCACTCCCCCCTACCATTTTTCCAGCAGTCTCCCGCTGCCCCCACCACTTTCTCCGTCACCCTCCTACTGCCCCATCATTTTCTCCCCTCCCCACCCACCTCTATCACCCCGCTCTCGCCCACCCACCCAGCCACCCACCCACCAGCAGCACCCCATTCCATTTTTCCCCTGTGAAGATTAGTCCTGGGGCGGCAAACATGGACGTATTAATTAACTCTGTCGCTGCTGTCATCTTCATAAGGACCCGGGCGACGATGATGTGGGAAGAGAGAGAGAGAGAGAGAGAGAGAGAGAGAGAGAGAGAGAGAGAGAGAGGTGGCAAACAGAATGAGATAGGAGCCGACAAATAATAGAAAATGGAAGCAAGAAAATATAGAAAAACAAAAACAGAAACAGGTACTAAAACACACACACACACACACACACACACACACACACAATAGATAGATAGATATACATGTAAACAGGCATCTAGGTGAAGAGAGTGAGACAGGGGGGATGGTGAGAGCATGAACGTGACACAGACAAAAAAACACAGAGACAAGAGACAAAAAAGATCTAGCATAATAAAACCCAACCCAGCCAAAAGTTTCCATGGATGCTGTAAAAACAAGTCCCCCCTCCCCATCAAAAAAAAAAAAAGGAAAAAAAAAGAAAAAATGGGCTTATTGGTGGCGTTTGATAAGGTTAAGTAGGGTCGGGTCGGGCGGAGGTAAACAGACCTTTGGGTTTTTAATGCCCTGTGTCAGCTTTTATCGTGGAGTGTGTGTGGAAGGGGGAGGTGTATGAGGGTGTGTGAGGGGGGGGGGTGAGGTGTGTGTGGGTGTGGAGGGTGTAGGGGTGTGAGGTGTGTGTGGGGGGGGTAAGATGTGAATGAGGGTGTGTTGGGGGTATGGGGGTGTGAGGTGTGTATGGGGGTGTTTGGGGGTGTAGGGGTGTGAGGTGTGGGGGGTGAGCTGTGTGTGTGTGTGTGTGTGTGTGTGTGTGTGTGTGTGTGTGTGTGTGTGTGCATGTAATTAGGGTAAAGAGGATATAGGGTAGGAATGGTTGGGTAAGAAAGACAGGTTAAAGTGTACCATAATGAAAATATTAGGGTGTGGATAAACTGGGTGAAGGGGATAGGATGAGAATGTCACGATCGCCATACTAGAATGAGGGAAATAAATTAGAATGTGAATATTAGAGTGGGAGTATTAGGCTGTGGAGGGAGGACTGTGGAAGTATAAGGTGATGGAGATACACAAGGTACCAGGTGGTAAAGTGGCCAATATTGTGACGAGGAATGATGGTGATGAAAGTAGAGTATGAGAAGAGAGGCCGCTGTTTGGTACCTAAGCTGACTGCCACTGTGAGAAGGGTCCAACTTGGAATCGCCTCTTTGGGTACTGTTCAAGTGGGAATCGTCATTACGGGAAACGCTACTCTGTTTTGGAATAGTTTGAGAAGGGTGTAGTAGTAAAATCAAATGCATATCTTATCGCTGCAACGTGATAAATCTCTCCTGACCTGAATGAAAGATCTGGTGACATTAAGAATACAGTAAATGTGGCGTCTTCGGACTTAAAGGAATTAATATGCTGTCTTTTATTACCCAGATCCTAATACAACACGACATACTCAACACAGTCATTTCCACTCTTCCTTCATTCCCCACGCCTCTCAAACTTAATTCCTAGGCTTATACTCTCATTCCCCAGTCCCCAGCCCTACCCCCTCGCACTCCCCAAACCCTTCGCCCCCCTCCCTCGTCCCCGGCTGTCCCCTGCTTAAGCCTGCTTTTAATATTCTCTTACTGCGTCTTAAGTTTTTAATCCCCTAGAAATTTACAAGACGGGATGTACGAATTAATTTTTTGCCGTGTTTTGACTGAGAGAGAGAGAGAGAGAGAGAGAGAAAGGAAGACGAACAGAAAGTTACTGAAGGAAGAAGGAACAGAAAGAATAGACTTTAAAAAGACAGAAATACAGACAGATAAGCTAAAACTGTGTGTGTGTGTGTGTGTGTGTGTGTGTGTGTGTGTGTGTGTGTGTGTGTGTGTGTGTGTGTGTGTGTGTGTGTGTGTGTGTGTGCATTAGCGTGAGCATGTGTATGACAGAGAAAGAGAACCAATATGAGAGGACAAAGGTGACTGACAGACGAAACAGAGAAGGACAACGAGACACAAAGACGCACACACTGAGAGACAAAGCAAGAGGGAGATTGGATATGCTTCATGGAACGTGGGGGACGGGGGTAGAAGGGGGGATGGGAAGGGGAAGGAAAGGGAGGGGAGAGATGAAGGGGGGATGGGAAGGGGAAGGAAAGGGAGAGGGGAGATGAAGCTAGGACGACGGACCTGGAGGAGGGGTGGAAGGAGATTAGGGAGGGGGAGGAAGAAGGAAATTGTGGAGGGGGTTGAAGAAAGAGGTTTGGGAAGGAGAAGGGAAGCAGAGGAGGGGAAAGGGTATGTGGGGATTAGGGGAGGGGTAGGAGGAGGAGACTGGGGAAGGAGAGTGAGAGAGGGGGGTGAAGGGGAGAAGGATGGTACTTTGGGCCGGCATAGAATATAGGGAGGGTAGAGGAAGAGAAGGGAGGGCAGGGAAGGGGAAAACGAGTGGTAGGGTACGTGAAAGAGTTATGGGGGAGAGGGGGGTGAAGGAAGATGGGAAGTGGGAGAAAGACGGAAGTGAGCCCAAAACATGAATAAAGGTGGACAGGATAGAAGAGGTTGAGGAGGGAGGGATAGGAGGGGAAGTGAAGCAAGAACGAGGAGGAAGGAAGATAGGAGAAAGTTGGAGAGAGCGGAGAACAGGAGGAGGGAGAGGATAGATGGAGGGATGGGTGTAGAAGGAAGCTTGGGAGGAGTGAGAAGGAGGGAGGGAGAGGGTACGCGGATGGGTGGGGGGAAATAAAGAGGTTGGGAGGGGGGAGATAAAACGAAGACGAAAACTAAAAATGGGTGTGTTGAGGGGGGGGGGAGAGGAGGGAAAAAGTGAGTCGAATCCTATTTTCTTTTTTCTTTCTTTTTCATTTTCTTTTTTTACCCCCGCCTGTGAGATTATGTTAAGGAAGAGTTGAGAGGCGTGGAGAAAGTTTTAATCTGAGTGGATAGGTAGGATGACTGGCGTCGCTCGAGGCCGTCTCTATCGCCCTCCCTCATGTCGAAAATTATTCAAGGGAGAGAGAGAGAGAGAGAGAGAGAGAGAGAGAGAGAGAGAGAGAGAGAGAGAGAGAGAGAGAGCAGCTTAAAGATCACTGTACATGTTTTAGCATATCCCTGTGAGTTAAGAGGCGAAGGGTGGTGAGGAAGGAAAGTGTGTTGAGAGAAAGAGAGAGAGAGAGAGAGAGAAGGGGGGGGGGAGCAGGCTTGTCGGCAGCAGTATTACGTGCCCTCATAAAGTGGAGGGCAAGGGGTGGCGTCAGGACTAAAATGGATGTGCTGTGAGGAGATGGAGGAGCGGTTTAGCGAAAGGGTGGTTTAGCAGAAGACCTGTTTAACATAGCAGCAGTTTAGCATAGGAGCAATTTAACGTCAGCGCGGTTTAGCATTAGAGGAGTTTAGGGTATGGGTTTAACGTAATGTAGCTTAACATAAGGAGGTTTAATAGTGAAGCAATTTAGCATAGTTGAATTTTAGTGGAAGAGCAGTTTAATATAAGGAATTTAGCGAAAGACTGGTTTGATAGTGGATTAACGAGGATGACTTAAGAAAGGTGTTACTGTGAGATCGACCATGAGTGGTTTAGCACAGAACCAGTTTAATAAGTTGATTTGATGAAAGGGTACCTAACATTTGGGTGGTTTAACACGCGAGCTGTGTAACATAGAAAGTTAATATTACGCGGTGTTCCACGTAAGCTTCGTTTGATTATAGCCATTTTAAAAAATCATTTTATCATGCGGATAACTAATTTTAAGCGTGGTTTATATTTGCTTTTTTAAAATGAGAAGACCATATCGGATGGGTAGTTTGACAAAGTATAATTAAACTGGCTTATATTTGGACGGTGGGTTTCATGGGCCAGTTTTAATAAAAGGTTGTTTTAATGCAGGTCAGTTTAACGTTAGGTTTATTCATGAAGGAGGCAGTCTGTCATTAAAAACGTTTGGGTAAAGTCAGTTTACTTAAATATACGAGGCTGGTTTAACGACCGTCGGTTTACTAGGTTAGGTTTAATTTCAGACTGCCTTCCCATTAAAGAACGCCAGTGGAACAAACTCGTAAAGCAGTTTTAGCATTTGTTAAGTTCAAAGTTTTCTTAACATATGGTGCAGCAAATGATTGATTTAGAAACAGTAAACTTAATTTCATATATAGACTTTGTATTTTGATGTCGGTATGGCATCATCTAAGTGAGACATGAGTGCTACAAGTCAGGAGTAAGAACATTGTAAGTAGGACTATTGAAAAATGTGTGTGGAGTGAGTAGTGTGGATAGGATAAGAAACAACGTGATTCGCGAATGATGTAGAGTGAAGAGGGGTGTAATAATAGGGTAGAATACACAGTGCGTATATGTTATGGTCTTACGGAGAGTATATATGTACTGTAGATGAGGTAGTGAAAAGGATGTGTGTGAGTGAATCTGAAGATGGGAGGAGGCGTGATAAGTAAAGCCGGTGGATGGAGTGGTACCTGAGTATGCGAGAAAACGAAGTTTGGAAATGGATGAGTCTGGGGAATCGACAGGGGATTGAGCTAGTTGGATGAAGAATGTACGGAGGAGCACATGACAAGGGTTTGGCGTCCTCTTTTTATTTTTCTTTCTTTCTTTCAACGTCTTTAAGGAGAAGTCTTCCCCCGTCCCATGGTTAATTGTGAGGTGAAACCAGAATTACGGGAGTCTAAAAAATTCTTAAACGATTGTACAGCCCAATTTTCTGGCCATGTTACTGGCAGTTCTCCCACTATCGTACTTCTCATGCCTTATTTCTGAATCCTTTATCATCCTAAAATTATTATGATGATGATGATGACGATGACACTGACTTTTTAATCTGATGTGGGTAAAGCATCATTAGTTATTCTATCTCAGTTTCCTATGTTTGCGTTGGGTGGAAGGATGTTGACATTGGTTCTTTGATCTCACTGGGAATATAAATCACAGAATTAAGGAAGCTCCATGTACTGTTATCCCCTCCTGCGCCTTAGGAGGTACAAGGCTACCTGTTTGAAAAATTTTGGTTGAACACAAGATCGGATTAGCTGCAGGTTGAAATATCTTTTACATTTACCACTTATAGTCTGTCTGTCTGTCTGGTCTACTGCCTGAAGCCTTATCCTGTGAGGGGTGGTCTCAACAAAAGGGTGTATCTTAGCTATACTGATAGATGTTTCAACACGGAGAAGTTTTACATATCCTTCATTATCCATTTAGTACGAGAGAATTTTCCCAGTGTGAGTGAAATCGCCTTGCAGTAGATGGAATCCAACGTGAATGGCGTCTTCTGTCTAAAATTGTTAACCCTTCAATCCGATGACGTACTGACAAACTCAAGGATCTTCCCAAAGTTTAACGAATACATAGCGGAAAAGTCGAATAATCTGAAACACACACTAGTAGAGATAGGATTTTCATTGTAATTCGTCATTTGTTAATTTTATCCGGACGAAACTTAAAAGATACTTGTTTCTTTGACAGTACTTTTCATTTTATAACTGCAATCACCATACTTTTCTTGTCACCGTAGGATATATTTTACAGTTTAGGGGAAGGGAGTTATATACAGCATTCATTTATCATTTCACGTATACATACTAGGATGAATAATAATCGGACTGAAGGGGTCATGTATAAGGTTAGACTGCATTCACTGCCTGCCCCTACGGATGGTTCCTCTTGAATATCGCTCTCACCCCACCCCCACACACACCTCACCCCCACACACACACCCAACCCCCACCATCCCATGAGAGGAACACTTTCTATATGCATATTATATCCTCTCCCTCTCCCTTTCTCTCTTCCCACTCTTTTCGTCGTCCGCTTTCCCTTCCTCGCCGTTTTTATGTCTTTTTCTCCTACTTCTCCTATTCCACTACCTCTTATTTTTTCTTTTTCTTTTTTCTTCTTCTTCTTCTTCTTCTTCTTCTTATTATTATTATTATTATTATTATTATTATTATTATTATTATTGTTATTATTATTATTATTTATTATTATTATTATTATTATTATTATTATTATTATTATTGCGTGACAGAAATAAATGGAGAGTCACTGTGAATGAATAAATGACGCAACCCTGAGGGGATATTCTCCCGTATTTGGTCTGATCAGCTGATCAGGTCAGGTGCGGGTAAGGGGATGGGTCTGTTATGATGTGGCAGGGGTAAACCAGCTCTGCTGTCGGGCCCTGCTGCGGATGTCACTGATTGCACTGCGCAGTTGACCCTTGTGCGGTGTGGTGCGGTGAGGATCTGTCCCTTCTCCCCTTTGGGGCTAAAATGCGAATGAATGTGTTTGAGTGGATGAGTAAATTGGGAGTGTGTCGTCCTGTCTTGGCTACCTCCCTTTCCTTAGGGGAAGCAGCCTAGGTATATAGATAGATAGATAGATTAGTAGTAGTAGTAGTATCATCGGGAGTAGTAGTAGTAGTAGTAGTAGTATTGGTAGTCTTAGGAATATTATCACCATCATACTGTAGTTCTCTTCCTCTTCCTCCACCTCGTCCTCCTTCTCCTCTTCATCTTCATCATCATCATCATCATCATCATCATCATCAGTAGCAGCAGCACTTCCTTTTTCCACGTCATAAATTATATAAAACCACTAAACACACACACACACACACACACACACACACACACACACACACACACACACACACACACACACACACACACACACACACACACACACACACACAATTGCCTTATCTTTTATCATTACTCTTACAACAATTTGTAACCACTGTACTATACGGTCCCTGCTCACTTACCTCAACTAATTAACTTGCTCCTGAATTAATTACATTATCATTTAATTTCCTACACAGTTTCCCTCGCACCGTATCTCTGTCTGGCCAGCCCCCGGGTCTTATCTTCGTCGTTGTCAGCACACTGGGAATAAACGCTGATTGGTTGCTTAGGTGTGTGTGTGTGTGTGTGTGTGTGTGTGTGTGTGTGTGTGTGTGTGTGTGTGTGTGTGTGTGTGTGTTTCTTGACCTTGGTATGGAGAACAGAGGAAGTAATTGCTGTCTTGTCTTGTTATATTGTGTGTGTGTGTGTGTGTGTGTGTGTGTGTGTGTGTGTGTGTGTGTATGTGTGCGTGCGTGCGTGCGTGCGTGCGTGCGTGCGTGCGTGCGTGCGCGTGTGCGCGCGCGCATGACGTTGGTAGTATGTTAGCTGTGTGTGTGTGTTTGTAATTGTCAGTTTAAAAGGAATAGTAGTCTGTTTTCGAATGTCGGTGTTATCTTTCTATTCAGCATATGCAGCCCTTTCGATCTGGTGACGTGTTTTATTGCTTCGCTCTTTGTAACTCCAGATGACGTTTTTATACACACATATTTTCCAACTCAGGGGGAGGACTCTTGTTGTGAAGGAGTAAATGAAGGATTTCTTTTAACCCCTCCAGTTCGAAAAGTTTATCGTTAGGTGAATGAAGTCGTCTGGAGTCAGCAAGAATGAAATGGAAAACACGTAATCAGAGTGAATGGGGTCATTGAGAATAAAACACCTACTCATCACCTTTACTTTACACTCATTATGGGATCTTTATTCTTTCATCCCATTTGGTTTAGAGACGATAGCATTGTTTCTGGGTGATCATGTCAGTTTATTTAGTACTTGCAATTACCAGGCGAGTTTATTGATCTAAGGGAGGCCTTCAGTAGTGAAAGGATAATTGAGGGCAGTAATTAACACCTCCGATTTAAGAAGTCTCCTGAGTGTAATAAAATAAACTGATGGTAGCAAGAATAAATTGCAAACGACATCCTCGAGTTGAAAGGGTAGTTGGTGTTGTTCTAGGTTTATCTGAAGCGTGAACACAGTGGATTGCAGACTAAATGTACCCTTCTCCTGGCGTCCACCATCCTTCCAACTTGAGAGGTCTGTCTACATCATTAATCCGTTTAAGAGGTCTCTTTTTTTTTTTTTTTTTTTTTTTTTTCTCCCGGTCCCCCTTACCCATCACCTTCCTTCCACTTTTCCATCCTCATCCCGTCTCTCTCCGCTTCTTCTCTCTCTCTCTCTCTCTCTCTCTCTCTCTCTCGTAAATTATCCTGTCTTTGCCCTCCCTACTTTCTCCAGTCTGTTCCCTTCCTCTCTTCTCTCATCCATCTCTCTTCTTTCCCCCACCCTCCTCCCTCCATCCGCCCCCTCGCTGTCCGTCACATTCCATTCTTCTCTTGCTCCTACATCCTTCTTCTTCCTCTTCTCTTTTAGTTCCTCTCCTACCCACATTCTCCACCTATTCCCTCACTCCCTTCATTCCCCACCTTTACCTCTTTCCCTCCATCCCGGTCCATCTTTCCTTTACCCTTCCATTTATCCTTCTTCCCTTCGTCCTCCATCCCTTCATCCTCCATCCCTTCATACGTGCTGTTCTCCTTCCATTCCCCCCCCCTGCCCTTACCTCCTCCCTTCAGCTTTCCCTCCATCCTCCATACTTCCCCACTCCCTTCATCCACACTCTTCCTCTGTCAGTCCTCCCTCCATGTTGTCTCTCCTACCTCCATTCCTTCTCTGTCACTCCCTTCATCCTTAACTTTCCATCCGCTCATTTCCTCCTCCTCCTCCTCCTCCTCCTCCTATGATGATGATTATGATGATGATGATAGGGTATAGAGGTCCTTACATTCGTTACCCAAGATATCATCACACCCTCTTCATACAAACTTTGGTCACACACGATCGAGGATTATACTCATGTTCCAGGGAGAGAGAGAGAGAGAGCTAGATCGGTTGTTGGATAGATACAGAATAGACAGGCAGTGAGGCAGGCAGACATTTCCCCACATCATAACATACTGTACCTACATTTCGCACATAAGGTTGTAATCATTATTTTCCATATTTTTCTGAAACATTTACTTTACCACGGCTAAAATGACTTCGCCTATAATCATGCAGGGCCATACCATAATTCAGCCAAGATATCCCCGCTCACTCATTCCTTTATTTCTGATGGTTATTACGTACGAGTGCTATTCTTTTCACTGATGAACCATTGAATTCCCTGGTTCGTTATCACACTTCTGACCTCCTGTCCCCCTCCCCATCAGTTGCCCTGTTCGCATATATATGGTTCGTTCTCCTTAACTTGGTGGAGATTCTCGTCCTCTCGTAGTTTTTTCTCGTACCTCGGTGGCTGAATGAGACTCAATTACGGCGCTGCAGCCATGGCATTTTTCATTTCTAAAACCATATTCTAGTGTTAATCTCTAACTAGCTCAGTATACCAGGTGGAGAGATGTCACTTTCACGGAAAAGGGAACATACATACATACAGTACGCACATACTTGCATACATACATACACCATACAGATACACATACATAAACTGTGGCATGATATATAGGGTGTCCCAGGAAAAATGCACCAATTATTATCAGATTACTTTTAGGCAAATTCTGAGTAATAGATGCTGTATTGACCTGCATCCAATTCTCATCGGTCACCAAGCAACAGATGTTAATGACTTTAGGGTGTACGAGGAAAAGGCAACCATTTTTACTGTTATAATCACCAGTAATTGTAGCTCCATAGATACTGCCAATGAGACTCATGTTGATATACCTTTTGTTATTAAGAATCAGCCCACATGATTTATCCGAGTGATACTTGACTCCCATCGCCGGGACCATCCTGTATGCAATACAAAAACACTTTAACGAACTGTGGACCAGACCATCGGTGTGAATTTATACACTACAGAATTGTTTACCAACCTCAAACAAACTGAAAAAGAAACTGAGCTTGTGCATTGTTGACAGGACGTTGCTGTGCCAGTTGTTTTAACTTTGGGAGCGTTTTTCGGATCATGTACTGCTTTGGCGGACGTAAGGGGTGCTGTGGTTGAACCAGTTTCGCATACTATAAAGTATCCTTGCACCCAGTTGGCTTGTGCGGGCCGATTACACTTGGTTCACAGACTACACACACATCCAAAGCCACTCCAACACTACAGTCACACTTACAAACACTTTTCACCTTACGTACAGTCTCTACCAGACAGCCTAAGCCACTTGGTAGAGATGTATTGGCTGTATCGTCCCCACTTCAGTCGGGATAGACCGGTCCTGCAGTGGACACTCAAACGGCTGATGATATACAGTATATAGATAGATAGATAGATAGTCTCATCGGAGTGCCTGTGTGCTTGTCCGTCTGTGCAGCCTGTAACCATTGAAAGCCTTGACTTTAACAACGTCACTGTTTCGACGAGTGGTAGCCGGTGATAATACCCTGCTAGAATTAGAATTTGAAGCTCATAGGTCAAAGGTAAAAGTCACTGGGGTGAAAAGAATTATTTCCATCACTGAGGTATTCTCTTTATTTACTCGTATTATGATTGCCTTATGAGCATCGGTTTCCAAAGATATATGAAACATCATATCAATACTTCCCGAATGAAAATAATTTGTCTTTTTTTTTTTTTTTCTGATTAAATCTGACATATACTGCGTTTCATTCACTATAGTAGGGTTAGCTTTATGGGTAGCTTTGACTGATCCTGTTACAGTAAAAGGTCGCCCCTTAGATGAATAAGATCGCTTGGAGGTAAAAAAAAGCCAAACCAGTCGAATACGTCACTTAATTAGAGGGTTTAAAGATACAGAATCACATACAAAAAAGACAAGGCCACCCGTCTTCCACCATATAAAATTTACCCCTGACTGAAGTGTTCCATTATGCTCTCTCTCTCTCACACACACACACACACACACACACACACACACACACACACACACACACACACACACACACACACACACACACACACACACACACACACACACACACACACACACACACACACACACACACACACACACACACACACACACACACACACACACACACACACACACACACACACACACACACACACACACACACACACACACACACACACACACACACACACACACACACACACACACACACACACACACACACACACACACACTCAGGCCTAATGGATTATTTGCACACGGTCCAAATCCTAACGGGTCCTAGGTAATGTTTTTAGTCGGATGGATATATTTCAAAAACGACAATAAAAGTGCAATTCTCCGCTCGTTGTGATTCCGAAAATTATGCCGTAACTCATAGGCGGCGCCGGTTTAATGGGTCATTTCAACGTGAGCCCCCCTTACCCCCCTTAGCCCCCTCTTAAAACCCTTGGCCATTCCTCTCCCCCTTCCTGCCCTCTTCATCCCCCTCCTTCTCTCAGTCGCACTCTCTGCCCTCTTCTCTATCCCTTCGTCTCTCCCTCTCCTTCTTCTTCTCTTGTCTTTCATAGCCCTCTCATTTTTCTTCCCTTCGCCTTCCTCCTATCTCCTGCCCCTTGTTCTCTCTTTTCCTCTCCTTCTCCTCTTGGTCCCTTTCTCTCTCCCCTATTTCCCTACTCTTTCCCCTTCTTTTTCTCTACTCCTTTACCCTGACTCTTTCCCTCCTCCTTTCTCCTTCCCTCAGCTTCCTCCCTTTCTTCGCTTCCCCTCTCTCATTTTCTGCTCTCCTGTTCCCCATTTTTAATTTACTTTCCCCCGTCTGCCTTCGCTCCTTCTACTTTCTCCTTTTCACCTCTCTATTTCCACTCCCTCTCTGTCTTTTCACCTTCCTTCTCTCTTGTTCCACTTCTCCTCTCTGCCCTTCTGTCTGCTTCTTTTCCTTTCCCCTTCTTGCCCATCACCCCTCTGTCTTTTCTTTCCCCTCTTTCACGCCACCTGTCCTTTCCTCGTCTCTTCCCTTGTCGCCTTCTGCCGTTTCCTTTCTCTTCTCATCTGTCATCACCGTTCTCCATCCCCTCTGTCATTTACATTTCCCGTGTCTTAAGACCTCTTCCTCCTCTCCCCAATTTTCATGATCTTATTTGCTCTCCTCCCACTTCTTCCTCTTACTCCTCCACCCTTTTGTGTCCTTTATTAGTTTCCCGTTTCCCTCCTCTCTTCTACCCCTCCTCTTCCCCTTCCCTTCCATCCTCAGCTCTGGCCTTCCCCCTCTTTCCCTTTTCACCTTTCTTCCCTTCCCCCAAACACCTATCTGACCAAATCCAACCCAGTCAGACTCATCCCCTTCCCACTCTTCTCCACTCGCATCCTCTTGTCAGTTTTCTCATACCTGGCTTAACCCTCTCAGACGTTCCTCGCCCACTCGCCTCCGTTCATCCCCTTCCCCACCCAACTACACCAGACCAAATCCAGCCTCCCCTCGCGTTTGTACTCCACCTACGTCGTTGCACTTCACCCACGCTTTTGTACCCCTGTCCTCTTCTTAAGTTCCCCGGCCTAACTCAGCCCCTTTCTGAGATCCGTCCCCCTTCTACTCCTATACCTGTACCTTACCAGACCTAACTTCTCCCCGTCGATTCGATTCTGACCTCTCTACTCACTATTCTTTCTCTGTTCTCCTCTTCCATTTCTTTTCTGCCGTTTTCTTCTCTTCCTAGTCTCCATCCTTCTCAGATACCGGTGTTCTGATTACTTCCTACTCTCTTCTGACCAGTAAAATTAACATAGATTTGTAGAGACAGTCAACCCCTGCCATTCAACCCCGTCACCCTCACCCTCCGTCCATTTGTTACTCCCCCCCACTGTTTCATGGATCATCATACTCTCATCTGGCGTTACTCCTCCTCCTCCTCCTCCTCCTCCTTGCTTCCCCACGCCACTTCCGTCCTCACACCGTGCTTGTCTTCCCTCTCTCTCCATGTCTGCCCTCATCGTCCCTCCCTTCACTTCTACATCTCCATCTCGCCAAGTTCCGTTTTTCTTTACCTTCTCTGTCTCCCTGTACCTTTCTCCTGACTTTTCCGACATCTCTTTCTTTCTACCCTCTCCTTCTCGTCTCTCTCTCTCTCTCTCTCTCTCTCTCTCTCTCTCTCTCTCTCTCTCTCTCTCTCTCTCTCTCTCTCTCTCTCTCTCTCTCTCTCTCTCTCAACTCCTCTTTCCCACCCCCTCACTTCCCCTCTTCTCCTTCATTCTGTTTCTTGCTACCACCTATGCCTTCCCCTCTCTCTCACGCTCCTCATAATCCGTCACACTCGTACCCTTCCGGCCTTCCCCTCCCCACTTCCCCTTCCCCTCCCCTCCCCTCCCCTCCTCTTTTCCCCCCCTCTTCCTCCCTTTGAAGTTATTCCAGCAATACAGACTAATGAAACGTGGACGGCTGTTTCGTTTAAGGGATTGGTATATGAAACTTTTTACGATCTCTCTCTCTCTCTCTCTCTCTCTCTCTCTCTCTCTCTCTCTCTCTCTCTCTCTCTCTCTCTCTCTCTCTTTCTCGCCGTTTATAATTCCCACCACAATTTTTCAACATTGCTTTTTTTTTTTTTACCCACTGTATGTCGAGCACGTGATTTTTTTTTTTAATTCTTGCTGACACAAGACGATTTTACTCAGCTATCTGTCAGTCTGTTTGTCTATCTATCTATCTATATGTAGAGATACAAAGAGACAGAGGGAGTATTTGTTTGTCTGTCTGTTTGCCTGTCTCTTTCAAACTATAATTCTGTCGTCTGTCTGTCTTTATGTGTCTATCTGTCTAAATCAACGTCTATCTATTCATCGGTCTGCCTACCTCTGTATCTATCTGTGTCTATCAGTCTCTGTCTTGCTGTCGGTCTATCTGTCCGTATATCTAGTTCGAAAATTCTGTCCTAAGATGAACACACACGTCCAGTGATAACAGAAATAAAATAAAAACATCACATTAAAGGGATTATTATTATTCTTTTATAATTGTCCTTTATTTTCTGCTTTAGTGGTTTCTCCTTTATTTTCTGTCAGTTATTTCCTTTGTTTTTTAGTTAGTTTCCTTTCTTCATCTTTATCTCCTGTAGTTCCTTTCTTTGCAGGTTTCTTTCTTTTTTTTTTCTTCCCTGTGTCACTTTTCCTTCCCTCATCTCTTTATGTTCATCTTTAGTTTTTCTTCCATTCTTATAGTCTCTTCATCTGTGTATTTCTTTCTTCATATTTTTCTTCATCCTCCCATTCTCTTCTCTTCCCTCCCTTCTCTTTCGCTCCATGTTTCTTATATCTTTCCTCAAGTATTCTTCTTTATCCTTCCTTCATCCCTCTTTACTCATCACTTCCTTTTTTTTTTTTTACTTAATCTCTAATCTTTCGCCCATTTTATTCCACATTTCATTATTTTCATTCGCTTCCTTTTGCAACTCTTTTTTTCTTAGTTTCTTTTAAATCCTTCAATTTTTCCTCTTTCCTGTCTTTTTTGTAACTCTTCTGTTTTCTTTACCTTCCGACTTATTGTATTTCTCTCTCTCTCTCTCTCTCTCTCTCTCTCTCTCTCTCTCTCTCTCTCTCTCTCTCTCTCTTCCTTAATTCATTCATTCGCTCTTTCAGTTCTCTCACTTCTCCTCCATTTCCTCCCTTCTCTACTTTCCCTTCCTTTCCATCCTTTTATCGGTTTCTTCTCCCTCCCTCCATCATTATCTTTCTCTTCCTTTCCTTTCCGGCGCCCTTCCTTCCTCCTTTTCCACCTCACGTCCTCACTCTGTCTCCTTCCCTTTATACCTTTTTACCTCTCTCATCCCTTTTTCCCCTCTTGTCTTCCATCTCCCGTCTCTCTCTCTCTCCTGTCTCCCATTTCCCACCTTGTCTGTCACCCTCCTGCTTCTCTCTCCTCTTTCCCATTTCCCACTCTTTCTGTCTCCCTTCTTTTTCTGTCACATCTCTCCCACTTCTTAACCTTTCTGTCTCCCTCCTGTTTCTCTCTCCTCTCTCCCATTTCTCACCCTTCCTGTCCCCTTCCTTTTTCTATCTCCTCTCTCCCATTTCTCAGCCTTTCTGTCTCCCTCCTTTTTTCTCTCTCCGATTTCCCACCCTTTCTGTCCCCCCTCCCTTTTCTCTCCGTATCTCCCTGCCTCCCATTCCATCCTCCTCCTCCCTCGTGGCCAATCGAGCAATACTGACTGATGAAACTTGGCTCCTGTCACGTTTTAGGGGAGCAATATGGTAAAACTTTTTTGTTGTATATATACTTTTTTTACTCCCCCACCATCCATCCATCATTTTTTCCCTCCCTCCCTCTCTCCCTCCAGCCATTCATCCATCCATCACATCCCCTACTCTCTCTCTCTCTCTCTCTCTCTCACACACACACACACACACACACACACACAGTTTTATTTATATATATATATATATATATATATATATATATATATATATATACACACACACACACACACACACACACTAATGGACCTACCCAGCGAACAGTGAGTGCCTTCTATTTGGTCACTTTGGTTTTGTGAAATTTTTTTTTTTTTTTTCGGAATAAAAATATTTACTGTTTACTACTGGTACTTTATTATAGCAAAAATCAGTGTTGTTGCAAAAATGTACCAACGTTTCTAAGTTAATGGGTTTCAATGATTTATGCCCAAAAACCTTCCGCGTGATGCCAGGAGTGTGTAAAGAAAAAAAAAATCAGCATGCTATCTCTATTGGTTCCCGAGATAGGCGCGGTCGTCATTTCAGCCTTTTATATAGAGAGAGATATTTACCTATCTGTCTCCATCTTTCGGTCTATATATCTATCTCTACAGGGTTATTTTCCAGCCACTGAATATTACTTCTTTTTCTTGGTTTTGACTCATTCCCTTTGCTTTCTAAGAGAACATTATGGTGATACTTATTTGACGTAATATTTTTTTTTCCCACTTCTCCATCCGTCATACTTTTCCTGCCTTCCTCCATCCATCTACCCATCATTTTTCTTTTTCAGTCTACCATATAATCCTCCCTCACCATTTTGTCTCTCTCTCTCTCTCTCTCTCTCTCTCTCTCTCTCTCTCTCTCTCTCTCTCTCTTTGGGGGGGGGAGGGGGGGCTGGCCATTTTTCTCCCTTCCCCTTGGCATTTTTCCCATGACTGATTGTTTCAAATATTTTCGTTCTTAAATCTCATTTCAGTTTTTCCGTATCCATCATTATTTTTCTTTCCAATTTCTCCTCCATTCCCTTAATTGTACCTTCATCCATCCATCCATCCATCACCAGACCACGATGGAGCATGGTAGTGAATTCTGCGCAGTACCGGTATGTTTGTTTGTGTTTCCGTTTTGCAATGTTAAAAATACAGGATATAAAAAGTTTGTTTGCTTTGTTTTTTATAACTTTGTTTCAGTTTGTTTATATTTCTCTTCTTATAATAGTCAAATATGAAAAATGTATGTTTGTTTTTTCTCTATCATTGTTTACATTCAGGTAAAAAATGTAAATATGTAAAAATTAAGCTATCCCTCAAAAAAAAAAAAAAAAAAAAAAAAGAAGCAGGAAAATGACTTCGTACTTAGCAGAATTTTAGTCCCCATCGAAGCTGATTGGACATATATTCCTGCCACATTTTTTCACATTTTCTTTAACGTGCAGTCATGAGCAAATGTTTACCGACTTTCCTCTGCCAGCATTGTTATTTTTTTTTTCCTACTATACTTTTTATTCCACCAAACTGCCACACTCATTTGTTGCGGAGAGTATCCTTCATGTCCACATTCATTTGTTGCAGAATATCCTTCCTTCCAATACTCATTTCTTGTAGAGTGTATCCTTCCATTCTGTACTGATTTCTTATGGTGAGTATCCTTTCCATTCTCGTTGTTGTAGAAAGCATCCTTTCTTTCCATACTCCTTTGTTGTGTGCTTCATACTACTAACATAAAAATAGTTGCTGAAACGCCTTCCCTTAACACAGTTGTCAAAGAGGAGTAGATGAACCTTTCCTCTTTGTTTTATCTTCATATTTTGACTAGGAACGTTATAGTTAATTATTTTCTTGATTCTCGACATCTAGACAAGGCTGTTATGGGATCGCTGGAATATGGCTGTCGTTAACCTGTTTGGTGCATCCTTAGCTTTAGTTTTTTACAGCTGTTACCGCAAGACGATTTTATTCAGCCTAGGAGAGAGACTTCTCAGTTAGGGTCTTCGCTACCACGACTTTTTTTTCTTCCTGCTACTTCTAGGCGACTTCATTTTGTTCAATGGATATCTCTCCAGTTCGAAAACACTCTCTTAATTTGAATGAAGTAACATGAGAGTTAAACATAAAACATATAAAGGAAGGACGTCCTGTGAATAAAGGGGTAAAGGAATAAATAGTCTCCATTCTGACAATGATATTGTATTGTGTTCTGCCTCCAGACGATTTTATTCAGCTTTCGAAACAACCACTCGGTATGAAGGAGTTAAAAACTCTTACTCTGTTTATTTGCGATCCAGAACTACATTTTCTTTTACTCACAGTCCTTGGGTATAAGCGAGGACCAAAGTTTGCACATTATTCCGCTGGGTTTATTCCGCATTTGGGTTTGTCTTTTACTTTCCTCCTAGACGCATCATATCACGGAGACACATCTTCGGGCAGAGAAAGATGTCAAGCCTCTGTCAGTTTAGAAATATTAGCCAGCAAAAGAAAACGAGAAATGGAGAAGGTGAAGGTATAGGCCAACTTTTATCCCGTCCTGTACTTTCATTAAGGAGAGGGATGAAGGCTCGTAATCTTTAGGAACATTGGTATTTTTTTTTTTTTTTTCACATTTTTCTTTGGTTCTCTACCCTCCCCCCATTTCCCTCCGCTTCTGTCCTTCCCTGCACGTTTCTCCCTCCATATGTTTTTTTCTGTTACGCTCCCTCCCCACACCATTTCTCCCCCTCACCCTAGCGTTCTTCCCATTTTCATGTCGTCTCTTCCCTCCTTTGGGTCTCTCTCTCTCTCTCTCTCTCTCTCTCTCTCTCTCTCTCTCTCTCTTTCCATATCTCCGTATTTTTCCCTATTCTCTTCCATGTCTTCCCTCACTCCATTTCTCCCCCTTCCTTCATTGTTCTTCCCCACTTTTTCCCTTTCTCCATCTCTGTCCTTCCCCGCATTTCCCTGTTTCCCTTTCTTTTTCTCTCTCTCTAGGTCCTCTCCCCTCACTCCGTCCTTCCACCATTCTCCATCATGCACCCTCTTCTCCCTCAACAATCTTATCACTTCCACCAAATGAAACTAGTCATAAGGAATCGAATACCATTTTGTTTGGGAATTTTGCTGTCAGTGAATTAATCCTCGTAGCTTCTTTTTGCACCTTAAGGGACAGATGTATCCTCCAAATTCTGTGTTGTTGTGTCCCAGGCTCACACGAAACGTGAACCCAATGTACTGCAAGCTTAGGTTTCCCATTTGCTGTCCACTATTCTCATTATAGGGGATAGACTGAGGGACGTTTGTATAGCTGGGCAACTCCACTGCCAGATCTTTTTGGTGCCATCACGTGAAGGCGTCCCTCTCGGGCACCCCAGTGTTCTGCAAAGGGAACTTACAACGGGCAAAACGTAACGAAACTCATGACTATATCGTGTCTCATATGGTTTGACTTTTCCCCGATGTTAGAGAAGTGGTCTGGTGTCTGAATGGACGCAAAACCCAGGCTGGAGCAGGGAACAGTTTGTCTATTTGAATTTCGGTAAAATAGACTTTACTGATCATCCAAAAGGCACGCCGACATAACGTGGAAACACCAGTCCTGAATGAAACAACCTTAGCGTATAGCTGTTTGATACGGACGGTGCGGACTAACGCAGAAGTAACAAATGTGCTGGTATTTTGTATTGAAGAGGCTTGCTGGGCCACAGGGAACGAGCTGTTAATTCTGTGGATACAGTTACATATATTAAAAAAATGTTCTATAAATGCAAATGTGTCTCCTGACTCTTAGCAGAGAAAAAGTAGAGAGAGAGAATCAGTCTCCTCTGTCCCAATAATTTCTGTCATTCACTCACTTTCTCATGGCTCCTTAACCCCGTGGATCTCATACGGTAACAGTGTAATCGACTGTGATGATGGAATGTCCGCCTGTGTGTCTGCCTCTCGGGCTATTCATTTACCTCCATCTACCTTTTTCAAGCAGGCATGTTTTTGGATTTGCTTGGTGGATGTTTCGAGTATACGAATATGGTTTGTTTAATCCCTTCAGCCCGAGGACGTCTTTTATTGATCATTTTATTGTGCAGGAGGTATTTTTCGAGCTTAAGTTAATGGATGTAGCCTTTATAGACCCCTGAGGTACGACAGTTCTTTTCTAAACTAAAATAAATCATCGGGACATAGCAAGAATAAACTACAATAGAGTAAAACGTCGTCGCAGTGAATGAATTAATTTGTATGTGTAAATATGCTGGAGTAAATGTATAAATCTCATACTGAATTGTATTATTGTGGTATAATGGTTATAGGGAGCAATCTCCTTAACTGGTTTCATTATCTCTGTTGTCTCTCCTTATTGTTCTTTTTTTTTTTATTCCTCTGTTTTGCTTTCAACTTACCCCTCTCCTCCTCCTCCTCCTCCTCCTCCAATCCCACGAAGCAAAATACTACTTCTTTAACAGAGTTGTAAATATCTGGAACAGATTACCCTCAGATACCGTGAACAGTACCTCAATTGAGACATTCAAAAACAAATTAGACAAGTATTTGCACGAAAATCCTCAGCTGACTCTTTTTCTGTCCGAATAACTTGCTTTTATAGCTACGGTACATATAAGTTCATGCCCCTTTAGTCTACAAGACACCCCGTAAACAATGTACCCGTACATAGTGTTGCGTGACGATATTATACATTTTCAATTTATTCGGTGCAAACAAAGCAATATAAGCACAGATTAGGATCTGCACAGATAACCCTGAGTTAACGGTCACTACTCTTACTTTCGACCTGTGATGGGCTGTGGATCACTGAGGGTTCATGTTAGTCAAGTGACTACCATCGGGATTTTTTTAATGTACCAGGGGTCACTGGTTCAGGATGAAACTTGTGTACTTGTCCCATATGGGAGAGTTCCCTGTCTCAGTGGAGTGAACGGAGCTAGGGCCTGATTGACTGCTGCCTACCTTAAAAGCGCCAGGCAAGGCTGCCGCACCACACCTAAACATCCACACTGTGCAGTCCCCTCGTGTCTACAGGACACCCCGTAAACTTAACATAGCGTCACGTCACGTCATTATACGTTTTTCGATTTACCCAAAGCAAATGAGGTAATATACAGTAAGCACAGATTAGGATCTGCACAGAAACCCTGAGTTAACGGTCACTACTTTTACTTTCGACCTGTGATGGGATGTGGATCACCGAGGGTCCCTGTTAGTCAAGTGACCACCATCGGGATTTTTTTAATGTACCAGGAGTCACTGCTTCAGGATGAAACTTGTGTACTGTCCCACATGGGAGAGTTCCTTGTCTCAGTGGAGTGAACGGAGCTATTGCCTGATTGACTGCTGCCTACCTAAAAAGCGCCAGGGAAAGTTGCCGCACCACCCCTAAACATCCACTCTGTGCATTGCACATCCACACTGTGCACTGTGCAGTCCCCTTTTATCTAAGACACCCGTCCTATATACTTTTCAATCTCCCCAGCGCAAAGAAAGCAATATAAGCACAGATTAGGATCTGCACAGATAACCCTGAGTTAACGGTCACTACTCTTACTTTCGACCTGTGATGGGCTGTGGATCACTGAGGGTCCCTGTTAGTCAAGTGACCACCATCGGGATTTTTTTAAATGTACCAGGGGTCACTGCTTCAGGATAAAACTTGTGTACTTGTCCCACATGGGAGAGTTCCTTGTCTCAGTGGAGCAAACGGAGCTAGGGCCTGATTGACTGCTGCCTACCTTAAAAGCGCCAGGCAAGGCTGCTGCACCACCCCTAAACATCCACACTGTGCAGTGTGTAGCTTCCACGTTATGTCCACAGACTTCCCATTAACTCAATGTAACCGGTTTATAATGTCATGCCGTAACTATTATTTTATTTGTTTACTTTCTCTTTCAGGTTACTCTATCGGGTAGCTTATAGATAAAGTATTATAGAATGTGACTTTTCCTTTCCAGTGTTTCCTATAAAATTTCCATGTCAGTTTTTCCATGCTGCATGGTGGTTTTTCTCACTTTTTCCAGGAGGGTTTGGTGGTGGGGGGAGTCTTCTTGCTTTACTATCCTTATCCTTCAACATGTAGAGTTAGATCTTGTAGTCATAGTTTTCTCTAACAAGCAGCCTCGAAAGGACCATAAAGTCTGTTGCTGTTTGCTTTCCTGTGTAATCCTGTGTAATCCTCGACCTTTCGTTCTTCGTCCGTTTCCCCTTTTTCATTTTCCCTCCACCTCTTCCTCTTGTGCCTTCTTCCAGTTCCCTCATTCTCCTCTTGTCACCTTTCTCTTTAACTCATAGAAAAATTACATTAGTTATAAGCTACCCGATAACTAACACCTTCGAAACGACCAATAGGTGTATTGCTATTTATTTTCCTTTTTTCTTCTTTATACTCCTCTTCCCCTTCTTTTTGTTCCTCCTCCTCCTCCTTCTCCTCCTCTTCCTCAACAGCTGAGCAGGATTCTCGAGTGAACCAATTGTGGTGGTCTCATAAGACTCTTGGCGCGCGGCCTCTCCTTCCTTCCTTCCTTTCATTCCCTCTTTCCTTCTTCCCTTTCTTTCCTTTCCTTTTACGCTCCTTCCTCTGGTCTTTCCATTTTCTTTGTTCAGTTTCTTTCCTTTTTACTTTCCTTCCTTCCATCCTTCCTTTCGTTCGTTCGTTCGTTCGTTCCTTCCTTCCTTCCTTTCGTTCGTTCGTTCGATCGTTCCTTCCTTCCTTCCTTCCTTCCTTCCTTCCTTCCTTCCTTCCGTCTCCTTTCATCCTCTCTTTCCTTCCATCTCCTTTCATTCCCTCTTTCCTTCTGCCGATTCTTTTTTTCCTTCCATTCTTTCCTTCCTTCCTTTCTTCCATCCTTTCATCCCCTCTTTCCTTCTTCCTTCCATTCTTTCTTTCCTCCTTCTTTCCTTCCTTCCTTCCTCACATACCCTCTTTCCTTCTTCCCTTTCTTTTTTTTTCTTCCCTCCTTCCATCCTAATTCCACTTATATATTCATTCCTTAAATTTCTCCATTTTTATCCTTCCATCATTTATTCATTCGTGCCAGCCTTATTGATTCTTTCATTTTCCTTTGGTGTTCATTTATTTCTTTCTTTCCCTTTCAGTACCTCCTTCCTTCCTCTTGCTTCCTTCCCCCACCTTCCATCATTCATTCTTTTCTTCCATTCCTTCCTTCCTTCCTTCCATCCATCCATCCATCCATCCATCCATCCATCCATCCTCTCTTTCCTTCTTCCCTTTTTTCCCTTCCTTCCTTCCTAATTCCACTTACATATTCATTCCTTATTTTTTTCTGTGTTCATCCTTCCATCATTTATTCATTCGTACCTGTCTTATTGTATCTTTCTTTTTCCTTTCGTTTCTTTCATTTTTTCGTTGTTTTTCATTTCTTTCTTTCACTTTCAGTACCTTCCTTTCTTCCTTTTTCTGCCTTCCCAACATCCTTCCTTCCATTTCTTCATTCCTTCGTTTCCTTTCCTCTCTCTTTTCCTTTCCCTCCTTCCTTTCTTCCCCCCTTCCTTCCTTTACTGACTCCATTGTTGCCCCTCGAGCCTCACTTTCTTATAATATTATATCCTGTGATCCTGTCCTTCTGTTTTCCCACCTTTCAACTCATGTTCTTTTAATTGCCTCTATTTACTTTCCCTTTCTTATTTCTTTCCTTCATTCCTTCCATTTACCTTCTTTGTTTCCTTCCTCGTTTGCGTCCATCCCTCCACCCTTATATTTGCCCCTTCCTTCCTTCCTTCCTTCCTTCCTTACCTACTTACTTACTTACTTACTTACTTACTTGCTTACTTACTTACTTATCTACTTACTTTTTTGCTTCATACTCCTAAGCTCAGTCTGAAGCATGTTTTTACTTTCCTCGTTCATTCGCTTTACTATATTCTTTTCTTTTTTCTTTCATCCCATTTCTTACTGTCTTAAATCTACCAAATTATCCCCATATTGTCTTGCCTTCCTTAATTTTCTTCCTCCTTTTTCTCCTTTCTTCCTTTCTTCCTTCGTAAATTCCTTCCTTCCTTCTTTTTGCTTTCATCCAGTCTTACTGATAATCGCATGCAGGATTATGTTTTTGCTTCAGTTTATTTATCTGGCTGGCTGTTAAATGCGTGTTGGAAAAAAAAAAAAAAACTTTGATGGAACTGTACCAAAAATGAAATAATGACGACGTATTATTAGAAAAACGTGTGATTAATTTTAGGACGAAAAAGGTCAAAGGTCAAAATAAAAAAAAAAAAGGAGATGGTGCTGTCTTGGAGTTTTTTTTTTTTTTTTTCTATTGTCTTGTCCTTTTTCTTCCAATTTCCTTCTTTTTTCCTGACACTTCTTCTTCTTTATTCCTTCATCCCATTCTCTTTTTTTCAACCCTTCTTTCTTCAGTCAGCCTTCTTATTTACCTTCTCTTGTCTTTTATGTCTCCGCTCTTCTTTATTATTATGTTTCTCTCTCTCTCTCTCTCTCTCTCTCTCTCTCTCTCTCTCTCTCAGTCTCCTTTGTTTTCCTTCCAATTAACTAACCCACTTCCTTCCTCCTCCTGGCCTCCCCCCCCCCCTTTTCCTCTCTCCCCCTTCACCTTGGTTCCTCTCCTCCCCTCCCCACTGTTCTCTCTCTCTCTCTCTCTCTCTCTCTCTCTCTCCCCCCCCCCTTAGCTTAAATTCAGTTACAGTGCTATGCTCTCTCTCTCTCTCTCTCTCTGTTGTGAAAACTGAGAGACTGAGGTGAAAAGGGGGAAAATGATAGGAGATAGATTTAGAAGCAAAGGCAGACAAAGGAGAGAGAGAGAGAGAGAGAGAGAGAGAGAGAGAGAGAGAGAGAGCGTACTACAATGGCACTATCACATGAATATGAAGAGTAAGAATTTTTGACAAGAAAAAAGAGACTGAGACTCGGGGAAGTGAAAGAGATAGAGGAAGGAGAAGGCGAGGAAATTGGAATGAGGAGGAAGAGGAGGAGGAAGGAGAGGAAGCGGAGAGGAAGGAATTATGTCTGGAATTTTGGGTGGAGAGGATGGAGAAGGAGAATGGGAGGAGAAGAAACAAGAGGAAGGAGAGGGAGAAGAAAAGTGGACGAGGAGGAGGAGAAGTAGGAAGAGCAAGAGGAGGAAGAATGAAAGTGTGATTGAAGAACGGGTAGGAGGGAGGAGGAGGAGGAGGAGGGAAAAAAAAAACAGGAACAAGGACAAAAGGACAAGGAACAGAAGGAAAAGGAAAGGAAGAAGAAAAATAAATACAGGGATTCGTGATAAGTAATAGAAAGGAGATAAAATATAAGAAGCGAGGGGAAGATCAGGCAGAGGAGGAGCATAAGAAAGGAGGAAGAGAAGTTGTAGCAGAAGACGACTAAGATATAAAGGAGAAAGCAAAGAGAAGAAGAAGAGGAGAAGGAGGATGAGGAGGAGGTGGAGAAGGAAGAGGAGGAGGAGGAAGGGAAGCCGGAAGATCTATATTTAGATGATGATGAAAATGGTGATGGTGATGGTGAGAAAGATGAAATGTGCATGGTGATAAATGATAGATTCCGGAAACAAATGTAAGAATAGGAATAAGAACAAGGAAGAGGCGGAAGAGCAAAATGAAATGCATGAGCCAGAGAAACAGATGGTGGAGATGAAGGAGAAAAAGATAGAGGAAGAGACAAAGAAGAAAGAAAGAGAAGATGGAAGAGGAGAAGACGGTGAAGAGAGAAGACAAAGAAAAGGGCACATTGATAAGAGAGGGACGAATATACGAGTACGGAACAGAAAGGAAATAAATATAAGATGATGTAAATGAAGAAGAAAGGGAGGAAGAGAGGAGATAAGAAAGGGAGAAGACACAGAAAAATAGGATAGGGAAAAACGGGAGATAAAGCAAGAGAAGAAGAAAAGAAGATGATGAAGAAAAAAAAGAGAAAAGAATAAAAGGCATGAACAAAGATAAAAAGAAAAAGAAAAGAAAAGAAGAAGGAAAAAGACAAGAAAAAGAAAAAAAAAGAAAAAAAGAAAGAAGAAAAAAAGAAAAAGAAGATAAGACTGAAGAAAAAGAAGAAAAAGGAAGAAGAAGAGGAAGAAGAAGAAGAAGAGGAGGAGGAGGAGGAAGAGGAAGAAGAAGAAAAGAAGAAGAAGAAGGAGGAGAAGAAGAAGAAGAAGCAGTAGAAGGTGAACGAAAAGCACAAGACGAAGAAGAGAAAAGAGAAAGAGAAGGTGGAGGAGAAAGAGTAAAGATTAAGAAGAAGAAGCAGAAGAAGAAGAAGAAGGCAGTAAGAGGCGAAGGAGAGAAAAGAGGAAGAGGAGGTGGAGGAGAAGAAGTAAAGGTTAAGGAGGAGGAAAATCTGAAGAAGCGAGGGAGAGAGGGGAGAAAAAGGAAAAGGGATTGTTGTGAGAATGAAAGGAGGAGGAGGAGTGGCCATAGAAGAGAGCCAAGGAGAGGAGTGAGCTAAACTGAGAGAGAGAGAGAGAGAGAGAGAGAGAGAGAGAGAGAGGCGAAAAAGGTAGAACTCAGACCCCCCTTTGACCGTCGACAGAAAAATTTTGAAACAGACAGATAGAGAGAATATAGCAAAAAGGATGAAATAATAGTCTCTCTCGACAGCAGACAGAAAAATACAAAGAAAAATAAAAGACAGAGAGAGAGAGAGAGAATGTTAAAGGAATGGTATGCCAGCCTCCTTTCGTCAGCGGGGAAACAGACAGACAGAAAATGTAAAAGGAAATGGTATGCGAGCCTCCTTTCGTCAGCAGAGAGAAGAGAGAGAGAGAGGGAGAGAGAGAGAGAGTTGTGTAGGAGGGAAGTAAGACATGCGGGCGGTCTCTTGGTCAGCACCTTACTCACCCCAGTTAACTTCAAGGTATCCTCGGCGTCTTCCAGTCCCACGCGCAGGATTTTTGAAAAGGGGAGTTAAAAAAAAAACACACACACACACACACTTTTCAAAACATAGTTTATTCTCTTAATTTCATCATTCATTCATTCATCATCTAATCCTGTATTGCCCCATGTGGAGCTTAGGAGCTCGAGGATAGACAAGTTGGTCCTGACATTTAAGATGAGAGTGACCAGCCTCACTCATCCGAGCTGCATTGCGTGATCATTAAACCCCAACCATCCCTTGGATGTAAGCCTGCATAGGCTCAATCCGATTGGAGCGCCATAATTACCCACAAAACTAAGTAACACAACTTAGGTACTGTAACTGACTAAAGTGCTGAAATGGTACAAACTCAGGGTAATTTACACACTGAACTCTTCAGACGCTTGGAAGCGAAACATAGATTTCGGTCGTTTACTAGACATATTTCATTAAAAAAAACAGGAAACAAGAGAAAATACTTCTTCACTCGCTGGTGTCTGACCGTAAACTACAGTAGCTTACTCTGCACAGAAGTACCGTTTATATACCTTGATGAAACATTCAAGAAATTACCACTGCGTTCTGCGGATTTTTTTTTTTTTTAAGAACCTTCCATGACCTTCCACATATTCTCTTCGGTAACAAAACATTATAGGACCTTCGTGAAACATCTTAATTAGTCCTTTCTTATATATTGTAGAAATTTTTAACTTTTTCTATTATTTTTCTATCGTAACATTCTTAACAGCATTTAATTAATGTAATGAGTTGCGTTTTTAGTATTATTTTCATTCGAATTTTTCATTCTTTCCAAATGAGGGGTTAACCTCCCCCCCCCCGATGTGCACGGCCTTGCTTCTGCTTCAGGACAATCTTCATAGCTATATATTCATTGGGCTGTCTGTCTGTCTTTCTGTCTGTGTCTGTCTCTCTGTCTCTGTTTCTTTCTATACATCTGTCTATCCGCATCTCTGTCCGCTCATCTTTACGTCTGTTTGTCTGTGTATATCATTATACGTCTGCCTATATATATATATATGTGTGTGTGTGTGTGTGTGTGTGCATCCTTTGTGGGTGGTCACCACAAAAGGACTACTGGCTCTTCTGTCCCTTCTCATTAACGACCCCTTTTCTGCGACACACCAGCTTCACATATATTCTCTCTCTCTCTCTCTCTCTCTCTCTCTGTGTATAAAGTTTCGGCAAGCATGTTGGTCAGTTCCGTATGCTTGTTTGTCTGTCTCTGTGCTCTCTACAGGTCACAGTTTTGCGCCGGTCGTTCTGGGAAAAAAAGAAAAGAAAAAGATATATCCATAATCACTGGAAGCCTAATGTTTTTTAACAAAATCGGTCAAAGGCCCTGGGCTGGGTGAGGGTTGAAACCCCTCAATGGTTAGGCCTGTTGAATGGTTTGAACAGAACAATAAGTAATAATCCTGGGAAAGAGAGAGAGAGAGAGAGAGAGAGAGAGAGAGAGAGAGAGAGAGACCAGGAAGCAACATGGGGCAAGAGGGGGATAGAGAGGGGAGGAAGAAGGGAGGCAAGAGGGGTGGAAGAGGGGGGTGATAGAGGGTGGGGGAAGAAAAGGGGGAAAAAGAGTGGAAAGAAGGGGGAAGAGGGGGAGGGGTGAAGAGAGGGGGAGGGGAAGGAGTGGAAGGGAAAAGAGTGGGAGGGAAGAGAGGGGGAAGAGGGTAGGGGATCCATCCGACAAGCTCTCCGTCAATGGCAGTTTCATCTTTTTGTTTGTGTGCAGTGTACAAGCCACATTTTTGCGCCAATCGTTCTAAAAAAAAGAAAAAAAAAAAACAAGGTAGATATCCATCAAAATCGGTCAAAAGCCTTGGGCTGGGTTGGGGGTTGAAACCCCTCAATGGCCGTGGGTCCGGAAATCGCCGGGACCCAGTGGCCTGCCCAGGCACAATTTTTTTTTCACATTTCGAGAATCGATTTTTCATTCTCACTATATTGAAGAGAAATGTCTGGCGCACCTGGCAATGCAGTTTTCTGTTTCCTAAACCCATTCTGTGCTTCGTAATGAAGCACGAAAATTTTCGGCAAATGACTGCCTACACGCCGGCGAAAACTAAGCAGATAATGACTGCCAACACCCCGGTGAAAACTAAGCGGACAATCGGATCCAGCCGGCAAGCGCTCTGCCTATGGCAGTTTCATGCTGTCTGTCTGTCTGTCAATTGGTGTTTGGAGGCATTTACTCTAAAATTTTTATTCGATTTGGATCATATTTGGTGGAAGGGTTGAGGTCTCCCGAGGATTTTTCAACGTTGTTTTCGAGAACAGTAGGTTTAAGGTCAAGATTATAGGGCAAGGTGAACCTGAATGGTTATTATTCGATTTAGACCAAACTTGGTGGAAGGGTAAAGGATAAGGCTATGATGATGTGGCTGGATTTTCTGAACAGTCTGGCAGAGGTCAAGGTTATATTTCAGGGACAAATGTTTGACCTTATTACTCAAGCAGTCTTGATATGATTTAGACCAAACTTGGTGGAAGTGATGGGGGTCATAAAAGGAAGAAGACGTCCGATTTGGAGAATAATAGGTCAAAGGTCAAGGTGGTCAGAGAAGGATGAAGATGTTCGATTTGGAGAATAATAGGTCAGAGGTCAAGGTCACTGGGAAAACAACTCGAACAACTTTGACCCGACTGTGTCCAAATTTGGCAGTGAGGTTGAGGATCTGGCAAAGATGAAACAATACCAATTTTGCGAAGAGTGTTACGTTTCATGGTTACAAGTCAAACTCGGATGCATGGCCTAAAGACTAATTGCAGCGCACGATTACTGCACTTTCTGGTTGCTCCTTTTTTCATTCTGTATTTAATCTTTGTCTACGATCTCTCTTTGTTTCTTGTTCTGAAAATACCCCGCCTCATTCTGAATATTCTCGTCCTTTAAGTTCCGTCCAGTCTTTCAAATTCCGTCTTATCTCGTACATTCAGGCTTATCTATAAAATTTTTCGTCTCATCATATAAATTTTCCCTCCCAGCCATTAATTTCTTTGACCCATTTTTCAGACCAATTCTTTCTCTTTTATTCACCTTCTTCCTCTTCATTACTCCCATCCCATTATCTCTTCCCGATATCTTTTCTCACCGCTTTCCCATCTTCTTCCTTCTCCCTTTCCACACATCTCCTTTGCTTGTTTTTATAAGCCAGCGTTTATCTTGTTTTATGTCTCTGCAAAAATTCTTCTTCGCACAACCCTGCCGCACATGCTTTTCTGTCCTTGTCCCAGCCTCATAGAAGAGATTCCTTAGTCAAACTGTCTTGAAAGAAATAATAGGTCTGTTGCTGTTTGCTTTCCTTCGGCGTCTCCTCTCGATTTACTCACCCTTACCTCACATCAGACCACATTCTACCATTCTTGCTTCAATTATATTTCGTCTCCCGACCTCAGCCTCACCCACCTTATTTTGTCCTGCTCACTCACTCTATCTCTACATCTGTCACAACGCCACAACTCTACCACATCATTTATACCACGCCCCACATCCCTATCCTATTCCTACCTCTGCCACGCACCTTCCACATCCTCACCCATGCCTCTTCACCTTTGCTACAATCCCACACTCCAACTACACACCTATCAATACCACTCTTACCACACACAGCTCCTTCCTTACCCCCAGCTTCACTCCCACCCTTACTTAACACACCTCCGTCTCACCCTTACCCCTCCCCTCACCCCATCTAAACTTCTCATAATTATTCCTCGTCTCATCCCTATCTAACTTGCGACCTCTACTTCTCCCCTCTCCCCTGTCTAATCTCTCATTATAATCTCACCTTCAACCCTCTCACCTCACCCCACAGCCCTACCTCTTCCCTCACCTTTACCTGTCCCTCATCCAAATCTCACCCTTCACCCTTACCTCTTCCCCACCCCTATCTCATCCCTCAGCTTGCCCCACTGCTATCTCTACCAGGCCAAAATTTCTACCACACCTCATCACATGAATCTCATTCCCACGACACTAACATATGGTTCACCTGACCCTTTCCCTCTTTTTCATTTCCTCACCCCTCCCCATCTTTATTCATACCTCTCCCTCTGTTCCCTTCTCTCACGCCGTCCTCACTATCACCCCTGCTTCACCTCCTTTCCGTTTCACCCCTTACTCCTTCCTGATCCCTACTTTACAGATATTTGATTTTCTCATCCCTGTCACACTCACCCATCCCTCACCCCTATACTTCCTTCACCCCCAGTTTGATCTCATCCCTCTCCCCTTGCCACTCCAGCCCACAACCACCCTTCTCCCTTTTCGCCCTCGATAATTGACTTCTTTTTTAAATTATGAATACTCTCAACATTTAATTAAACTTGTTCATTCCCCTCTCTGCTAGTATAATGAACTTTGATTAATCCTATCGCCAGGTAACACCAAACTAATGGAGTCAGTGTGTTTATGACGTTAATATCTAGCTGGGCGTAATTTGAGTTAGAAATGATTTTGTGGATTGTTCAATAAGCTCTTCACTACGAGGGCTTTCTCTTAAGCTGAGTAATATTGTGTGACGTTTGCAAAAAAAGAGAAAAAATAGAAGAAAACTCGCAGTGAGGTGGCTTACATCTGACAGCAGTAAGAATTTGGGTCATCTTAGTAGAGTAGGCCAGCATGCTTCATAATACCTCTACCTTCAACTGTCTACACCACACTACATGCACATAACATATCACACCTTCTATTCACATCTTTAGTAATGGCCGCTGCAATCTTACTGTCAAATGAGGTGGTACCTCGGATTGCCACCACCGGCAGGGTAGGGCTGGAGACACAGGGTCCTCCCAGTCGCCATCAAGCGACTGTGCCGGCAGCGACTGTTGCTATTTCCGGGAATGCTCGTCGGCGAAGAGGTGACGGTGCGGCCTTATTCTTTACCAACATCCGCGGCCTTACCACAAATTTAAACTCAGTTCATTTTTTCCTTCAGTCCATATCCCCTTTGGCCCTTTTCCTCACAGAACCACAAATCTCACCCTCTACCGATATATCTCCATTTTGTTTTCCCGGTTACCATCTCCTTACAAACTTTCGTAACAAGGGCGGCACCTGTTGTTATATCAAATCCCAATATGCAGTTGACACTATTTTAAACTTCACTTCATCCAGTTTTGATTACTCATTATATAAATTAAATTGCCAAAACATTACCAAATATATCTGTGTAGTTTATCGTTCCCCCAATGCTTCTTCGGAACCCAGTGTATTTGATTCCATATCCACTCAGTTCAGTAACCTTGACCTTGCCCTTGGCAATGAAATTACCATTTTGGGTGATTTTAACATACACAATGTTGAATGGTTATTGCATTCTGCCCGGACTGACGACGCTGGTCTAGAGTGCGAGCTGTTTGCGAAATCGTTTAATCTCACCCAGTTGGTAAAGCAACCAACCAGAATACCTGATAATCCTGACCATAATGCCCATCTCTTGGATTTATTCTTGACAAATAATCCAGATCAATACAGGATAGAGGTACTGTCACCACTTGGATCCTCTGACCACAATCTCATCAAAGCCTCATTAGTTAACCCTCCTACACCTCCCCATTCTGAACCTGTCAGGGTGACCCGATGGCACTTTGACAGGGCAGAATGGGATGGATTTAGAAATTATCTTGCTGATGTTCCATGGTAGTCTTTCTTCTCTAGTGATCCCAATTCTGCCCAGTCCCACATTTGCGACTTAATACTAGCTGGTATGGATTTATTCATACCAAGTCAACAATTCACTAAAAGATTAAACTCTCCAAAATGGTTTGATGGCAATTGTGCCAGAGCAACAGCCCAAAAGTCATTAGCATATAACTCTTACTTAAAATCAAAAACATCTGAATCACGCTCCCAATTTAAAATTGCTAGAAATCATGCAAAAGCTGTATTAAATCTATCTAAATCAAACTTTCTTCAAAAGCAAGCATCAGAACTACTTAACAGCCCTAATGACAATAGAATATTCTGGTCAACTCTTAATTCTTTCAATAATAACTTTAACAAGTCATATTCCATTTCCCCACTAAAATCTTCAGATGGCAATATTACAAATGACCCACGTGGGAAAGCAGATATCTTTGCTAGTACCTTTGCCAGAAATTCTACCATAGATGATACCAGCCAGAATGTCTCAGTACTGGAACTTGACTCTCCTGAAATTGCCCCACTTAAAATACAGACAAGATACGTAAAATCCATCCTAGACAATTTACCTACCAACAAAGCTCCAGGCCCAGATGGAATTCCGCCAATTGTTTTGAAAAAGTGTTCCCCTGAACTTGCCTCTGTCCTAGCTAAATTATTCAGACTATGCATACGTACTTCTTTATTCCCAAATTCATGGAAAGAAGCCAATATTTACCCAGTTCCGAAGAAAGGGAGTTCGTCTGACCCCTCCAATTACAGACCAATAGTTGTCACATCTTCTCTTGGTAAGGTATTTGAAACTTTAATTAATAAGCATATTGTTAAACATCTTGAATCCAACAACTTAATTAGTGATAGACAATACGGTTTTCGCCACGAAAGATCCACCATTGACATACTCAGTCTCTTAACTCATACCGTCCATCAATCAATTGATCTTTTTGGAGAAAGTCATGCAGTAGCTCTTGATATCTCTAAAGCTTTGGACAGAGTATGGCACCGTTCCCTGCTGTCCAAACTCCCTTGCTATGGACTAATGTCTTTTGTTCCTTTGATTTCTTCTTATCTTAGTGACAGGAAAATAAGAGTAAAAGTAGATGATGTATATTCGAATTTCCACTCATTTAACCCCGGCGTGCCGCAGGGATCAGTTCTGGCGCCAACCCTATTTCTTGTTGATATTAATGATCTCTTATCTGTCACTCACAATCCCATTCACTCATATGCAGATGACTCAACACTACATAGTTCATTCACACTCAGACATCCATTTACAAAGTCTAATATCTCTACCTCTCAACTCAGTACAGCCATCTCCATAAATCAAGATCTATCTACAATCAGTGAATGGGGACAAAACAACCTTGTCTCTTTTAATGCTAGTAAAACTAAATATATACAGTTTACTGATAGACAGATATTGCCAGATTCGTACATTACCTTCAGTGCTAATATTCCCATCTCCAAAAGTATTGAAATTCTTGGTGTCTCACTTAACAGTGCCCTCAGCTGGACCTCTCATGTCAGATCACTTGCTAAAACCGCCTCAAAGAAACTTGGATTATTGTACAGAGTCCGTAACTTCTTCGCCGATGAGCAGTTGGCTATAATTTATAAGAGTCATGTGCGCTTTCAGCTTGAATATTGCTCACCCTTGTGGAATGGTTGTGGAGAGGTTGCATTAAGACAACTAGACAAAATTCAGAATAAAGCTGTTAGAATCATTAACAACCCTGTCATTACATATAAACTACCTCCCCTGCAAATAAGAAGGAATGTTGCCTCCCTTGCTTTATTTTACAGATTTTTTTTGGCAAATGCTCAGACGAAGTTGCGTCCATGGTGCCACCTCTCCATGCCTTCCCTCGTGCTACACGGGCATCTGGTAGCGCTCATGACTGGAATGTCACTCAACCATATTGCAGAACTTCTGCCTATCAGAATTCTTTCATTCCCCGAACTGCATCTCTCTGGAACTCGCTTCCCCAGAGTTGTTTTCCTCCAAATTTCAACCCACAACTGTTCAAGTCTAACTGTTACAGATATTTTATGAACAGAGGACACCAGTAATCTGGTGTATGGATTATTTTTTTTTACCCATTTGTTTTTCCTTCCTCCGTTCTGTTATTTATAAAAAAAAAAAAAGTTAATTTTAATGCTTTCCGCTGGAGTTCCTTATTCGCGTTAATAAATGTAAGTGGAATTAAATGGAAAAGTGATAATTGTATTGCAAAGTTAGACTGAAGTAATTTTTATCCCTTCAATCAGGAGAGGTGAAAATGAGAAGAACGAAATCATTCAGAGAAATATTTCCCAAGCTTGGGGACAAAATCAAGAGAACACCTTGCTTAGGGCGTGATGGATTTCTCAAGGAAGCCTTGGAGTAATTTTACGTATCTGGAGTCACTAAACGTAGAATTTCATAATTATTTTGCTGAGGCAAGATTTGTGAGGAATCCTTTTCTGTCAGGTCCGTCGCTCAGAGCATACCTGAAGGCAATGCAAGATGAATTTCAAGACCCTGGAAGCGTCTCATTTTCCAGAAATGTTTGGGGAGAGGAGCTTGATATACTTTGGGGAGACAATGGGGCGCTATCCTATTATCAGCAAATTGGCTGTCAGTCTCGTCGACCCGTCTCTGCAAATCGGAGTTTTCCAGAATATAATTTTTAAAAAGACATCACTGTAGTTAGGGGATAATGATGTAGTTTTAATGATGTCAGCAGGACGTAGGAGAACTTGAGTCAGCTGCAAATTAATTACCTTAGCCACGGGGGGTCTCACCTGTACCCACCCCCACCAGATTCATTCTCTCTCTCTCTCTCTCTCTCTCTCTCTCTCTCTCTCTCTCTCTCTCTCTCTCTCTCTCATATCGTACCATCTTCTCTTCAAATTTTTACTGTTTTCCATTTTTCTTCCCCTCTTACTTTAGATCGTCTTTATTAACAGACTTTCCCTTCCTGTGTCCTATTTTCTCTTTCCACTTCTCTTCTGTCTCATTCTATTCCTTCATCACCCTTTCCTCCCTTCCTTCCTCCCTTTCTCCTCCCTACTTCACCTCATACTCTTTCTTCTCTTACTTCAAGGCCTCTCTTCTTATTTATCTCATGTCTCGCTGTTTTCTCATATGCCTCTCCTTTTCTTTCTTTTGCCCAGCACATTCATTTTTCTCAGTCTTCTATTTTCCACCTTTCCTCCTTCTTCCTTTCCCATCTTTCTCGCCTTTATCTCTCCCTTCATGTACACTTCCAGCCATCACAGTAAATTATTCTTCATACTTTCATTTTCTGTCATCCGTCTGTATATGTCTCCCGTTTCTGTCGCTCCTAGTTCTCCTTCTCCTTCCCACCTCCTTCTCTTCCCTTACTCTCCTTCATCTCTCCCTTCCCCTACCATTAGCCCCTCCATCAACCACGCCATTCATTTCTTCCTTCCATCTCATCTGCTTCACACACAGACTCACACACTTTGTTTAGCCCTCCGCATTTTTTCTTCTGTCATCCATCTTCTTTCTCTTACCCTTCTACCCTCTCTCTCTCTCTCTCTCTCTCTCTCTCTCTCTCTCTCTCTCTCTCTCTCTCTCTCTCTCTCTCTCTCTCTCACCTCCTCTTCTTCTCTTCTCCTATCTCTCGTCATCATTCTCGTATTCACTTCCTCTTCTTCAGCCTCGTCGTCCTCGCCCTCCTTTTCTTATCGTCTTATTCTCCCGTTCCTTTTGCTATTCTTCTTCCTCCTCCTCCTCTTCCTTTCCTTTCTCACTTCTCCCCATTTCCTCGTCCCCCCCCATTTCACCTCTCTTGCCTCCCTCCTACTGTCTGTCTCCCCTGTGGACTCCATCACTCCTGTCATCACATATGTCCCTTCTCTCCCTCTCATTCTTCCCTCTCTCCCCTTCTGCCACCTCTCTTTCTCCTCCCTTCCATCTCTATCCTCTCACTCCGCTTCTCTCTTCTTACTTCTCCTCTCATCTCCTCGTCTTGTCTCTTCCCTCCCCTCCCCTCCCCTCCTAACTCTTCGGTATTTCCTCTTCCTCTCCTCTGTCCTCTCATTATCCTCTCACATCTTCTCTCCTTGTTCTGGTCTCCCTCTTGCTCTCACTCTCCCTTTTCATTTCGCCTTCATCCATCATTCTCCTTAATTTTCTTCCTCCCTGTCTTTCCCCTTCTCATCTCCATTCCTCCCTTCCTTATTCTCCTCTTTATCTCACATCCTGCATCTCATATCTCTTTCATCTCTCTCCTTCTGACCCTTCTTCCCCTTCCTGTATATCTACTCTCCCTCTATCTGTCCTTCTCTCTTCCCGTTCTTCATTATTGCTCCATACGTTTATATGTGCGCTTCATCTGTATCTTTACTTTCCTCCTCCTCCAGTCTCACGAAACGCAGGTTAAGAGGTGACGTTATTGAAGTTTTCAAAATCATGAAGGGATATGACAACTTAGACATGAAATAGACCGGTCGAGTCAAACCAGGAGTAATGGCTGCAGAATTATGAGAATGCGTTTCCAATCCCATGAAGAAAAATACTTCAACAGGGTCGTAAATATCTGGAACAGATTACACTTACCGTGAACAGTATCTCAGTTAAGATATTTAAAAACAAAATAGACAAAAAATTGTACGAGAATCCTCAGCTGACTATTTCTGTCCGGATAACTTACGTTTACCAGCTACGCATAAGGTCATTTCCCTCCAGTCTACAAGACACTCTGTAAAATTAACGTACCCGTACATAGCGTCGCGTCACGTCACTATATATTTATCAATTTATTAACTGAGAATACAGTAGTATAAGCACAGACTAGGATCTGCACAAAGAGTCCTGAGTTAATGGTCACTACTTCTACTTTTGACCCGTGATGGGCTGTGGATCACTGAGGGTCCTTGTTAAGTGACCACCAGGGATCACTGCTTCAGGAGGTAAGTTGTGTAGTTGTCCCACATGGGAAAGTCCATGTCACAGTGGAGTGAACGGAGCTGGATCCTGATTGACTGCTGCCTACCTTAAAAGCGCCAGGCAAGGCTGCTACACTGCCCGTGAACATCCACACTGTGCACTGTGCAATGTCCACGCTACGCCTTCAGACTCCCCGTTAACTCACCGTACCCATACATAATGTCATGCCATATATATTTATTTATTTGATTATTAATTTTACTTTATTACTTTCTCTTACAGGTAGCTTATAGATAGAGTATTATAGAATGCAACTTTTCCTCTTCAGTTTTTTCTATGAAATTTCCATGTCAGTTTTTCCATGCTGCTTGGTGGTTTCTCTCACATTTTCCTGCCAGTTTTAAATGGAGGGTTTGGAGGCGGGGGGAGCCTTCTTGCTTTACTATCCTTATCCTTCAGCATGTAGAATTAGATCTTGTAGTCATAGTCAGCTTTGTAATAAGTAGCCTTGAAAGGACCATATGGTCTGTTGTTGTTTGCTATCCTTTGTTTATTCCTCCTCCTCCTCCTCCTCCTCCTCCTCCTCCCTTTCTTCTTCCCAGCTCATTTATTGCATTCAGCTCTTTCTCCTTATCTCTCTCCTCTCAGTTTATATTCTTTCCCCATCTTCGCTTTCTTCCACTCCCCATTCCATTTCCCTCACTCCCAGTAGCTCTCCTCTCTCTCTCTCTCTCTCTCTCTCTCTCTCTCTCTCTCTCTCTCTCTCTCTTTCACACACACACAGCTGACTCAACATTTCCTTATCTGCCATTTCGAACTGCTTCATTAACTACCTCATTTTGCTTCTTCTATAATCCTTCACCTCTTCTCTCTTCTCTCAGACATCTCTACCTCCGCCAACGAAGCTGGAGAAGGTTATGTATTCACCTATGTTTGTCTGTTTGTTTGTTTGTCCACACGATATCTTCAAAAGTTCTCTATGAAATTCAATGAAATCTTGTGGAAGGGTAAGCCATGGGCCAAGAAAGAATTGATTAAAATTGGGGGCGGATCCGGATCCTATGTATCCCACACAATATCTCCAAAATGTCTCAGAGCATTTCCATATAATAATGTGGAAGTATGGGCCATGGGTCAAGGAACAATTGATTAAGTTTGGGGGCGGATCCGGATCCAACGTATTCCACACAATATCTCCACGGATCCGGATCCTTTTTAACAGCAGTGGCATTGGCGGAGGTGTGCCCTCTCTGAGTGGTCTAGTTTCGTTCTTGTTAATCATCTTCCTCCTCCACCTCCTCCTTCTCCTCCTCCTCCTCCTCCTCCTCCTCCTCCTTTTTCTTTTCCTCTCCATCTTTTTCTTTTCCTTTCCATTTTTTTTTTTTCTTTTACGTCTTCTCCTTCACTTTCTTGTTTTTCGTCTTGTTTTTCTTTTGCTTTGTCTTCCTGTCATCATCATCATCATCAACATTATTATTATTATTAATATTATTAGGTGGGGCTACTCACCATCCACTCATTGTAGTGCTGATCTCGGGTGACTACCCTTTCCTCTCTTCCTGTCTTTTTTCCTTCCTTCCTCTTCTCTCCATCTCTCCTTCATTCTTTTCTCTCCCTTCTTCCTACGGATGACTGACTGTACACTGAGTGAAAGGCCAAGTGGTTTCCTGTACACCAGGAACCATTTACTACGCAGGGTGACAACCATATAACCAAATTATGGCGCCTTGTGGTTTAGTGGGTAATTAAGGCGCCCCAATCGGATTGAGCCTGGGCAGGTTTATATCAGGGGATGGTTGGGGTTTATTGCTCACGTAATGCCACTCAGGAATGAGTGAGGCTGGTCACTCTCATCTTAAATGCCAGGACCAACTTGCCCAGCCCTGGGCTTCTACGCTCCTCATGGGGCAACACAGGATAAGATGATGAATGAATGAAATTATTATTCCATGTCTGATTTGTCATTTCATGCTCTTCGTTTTCTCTTCTCATTCGTTCGACCTTCCCTTATCATCTCTATTTTCTTTCTTCATTAGGGTCTCTCTGCTCCATCTCTTCTCCAACTTTCCTTCTCCCTTCTTCATCCCGCCATCTGCCTTTTTCATATCCTTCTTTTATTATTTCCATCTTTGCTCATATTCCTCTCCTTCATCTTCATCATCTCTAATGTCCTTCCTATCTGTTTCCTGTTCTTCATCTCTACCTCTCCTTTTTTATCAGTGAAATCTCCTTCATTTTTTCTCCTTTTTTATTTTATCATCTTAACTTTGCTGTTCACTTTCCTCAACTCTTCAATGCTATCGTGTTCCTCCTCGGTCCTTCTCATAAATCACACATCCATTATTTTTTTTCATTTTCTTTTTCCTCTCTCTCTCTCTCTCTCTCTCTCTCTCTCTCTCTCTCTCTCTCTCTCTCTCTCTCTCTCTCTCTCTCTCTCTCTCTCTCTCTCCCCCTGTATTTTTTAGACCCCTTCCATCTTCTCCTTTCCTTCATTCAGTTTTCCGTCTCAGTTTCTTAGGATCTGTCAGTCTTCATTTCCTCCTCTTGTTCAGTATCTCAAACCTACCTCCTCTCATCCAGTTCCATCCATCTCATTCCTCCATCTAACCATTTCCCCTCCCTATTAGTTAACTTCCCTCTTATAATCATGTTTCTCCCTTTCTGCCGTCCAGTCTACCTCTGCCCATCTTCTCACTCATGTCTCTGCGTCCCTTTCCTCCTTCACTTATTCTCTGTTCAGTTTTTCTCACTCCCCTTTCCCTCCTGTCATTTTCCAACTCTATAGTCTTTTGTCGATCCTTTGTTGTACTCTTGTTGATCATTCATAAATATTTCTTTGAGCTTGATTATTTTGCTCTAGGGCAACTCCAGACTTTTTTTTGGGGGGAGGGGGGGGGAATTTCAGTACGTTGAGTTAAATCCTGTCACGAGCAGCCCCTTCTGTTGACTTACTTGGGTACTCTGTTTCAGCAAACACTGGACGGTTTCATTCGGCATAGGAAAAGTGGCTTTCAGCAGGTTAGATAGGACAGATAGTTTTCCGGATTATATAGGTACGATTTACTTTTAATCATTAGTTCCCTTTTTTTGTCCATAAGTTACTAATTTTCATCTCGGTCTTCTTTTATATGTTCAAGTCGGGGTATAGGCTTGCTTGTTCGGTCCATGAGGTCAGCAGTCCTCCAACGTCCCACACACCTTCATATGTCGCCACTTCCGCACTATTACCCACCGCCCATATTGGATACCCGCCAAGGCTGTCTTATTTATTACTGATGTGATGGTATTTGCAGGTATGATTCTTTGACATGTTGGTGGACCTCTTGGAAGACCAGTAAAGTCTGTTTTAATGACATTCAGTCCTCCAAACGCTTCCCTGCCGCACCATGAGACTGAACCCACGTCCTTTCAAACAGCAGACAATTTCTCTAACATCTTGCTCACTTATTTTCTCACTTTTACCATCATTACCTTCCATACTCCAATCCCATTCTCTCTTCAGTGTCTCCCCTTAGCGTCTCCACATTTACTCCGTCTGGCTGTTGTTGTGTTTTCTCTTCTCCTGTTACTTCTTGCTCCAATTTTCGGTCAGCTTGGAGGGAAGGGAGGGGGGGGGTTGTCTCTCCTATTACCAGCCTGTGTTTGGTTTCTTTTGTTTCTCTTACGGTCCCAGCCTCTCCTTCCCCTCCATTGCTTCCTCTTATTCCCTTTCATTTCCTCCTCTGCTCCATCGCCTCTTCTTCCTTCTCATTGCTTCTTGCTTTCTTCTCCTCCTTTTTTTATTATATTATATATTCACGTTGCGACTTTTTTCAGTTTTCTTGTTAATGGTGATAATTATTTATTCATCAGTTGTGTACATGTTTCCGTCTATTTATTTTCTTGTCTACATTCTTTTCTACAGTAATAATTTCCCTTGTCTGTTATCTTCCGATTATCCTTTGTTTTCATTCTCTCTCTCTCTCTCTTTATATATATATATATATATATATATAAGCATCATCATCACCATCATCATCCGCATCTCCTTTCCCACCCTAGGGCAAGGTGAGGAGTGGCAATGTCCAAACAGCCCAAATTTGCCCAGTCCAGTGGGCCACGCTTCCATTCACTCATCGTTCAAGTCCCCGGAATCCTGGCTCTATTGGATACGCCAAAAAAAATTCACCACGTTCTGTAGCTTCACATAAACGTATCCGATAGAGTAAAATATATATATATATATATATATATATATATATATATATATATATATATATATTCTCACACTCTCTCCGTGGCTATATTGGGCTGTCTTACCTCTTCATCCTGCCGGGAGCGTCTGCCTCGTCAATCATGCTCTGCTTCTCTATCCTTCCGTCCCTCACCCATCATCCTTTTCACTCCACACTTTTATCCTTACTTCCTTCATTTTTCTTCAGTTTGACTCCTTCATCTTTCTATGCTTCCTTCCTTCATCCATCTGTCCATCCTTCCTTCCTTTATCCTCATATCCTTCCTTCAGGTATCTTACTCTTTCTTCTCTCTGTCCATCCTCCAACCTTTTCTTTCCTCTATCCTTCCCTTCTTCAGCCATCATTTTTCTTCACCGCTCCACTCTTCTATCCTTCTTTCTTTTTCCCTTTTTTCACTCCTCCACCCATCTATCCTTCATACTTCATCCTTTTCATTCCTTCTTCATCTATTATCCTTTTCACTCCTTCGCTATCCTCCAATTTTTTCATATTTTTTCCCCTTCATCTTCCTTCAGATATCGCATTCTGTCCTGTTAACCCCTTCAGCGCGATTATGTATTTCCCCCCTTTTTTTCTCAGGCAACCACCAGACGATTTTACTCAACTCAGGAGGGATTTCTAATAGTGGAAGGGGCTGAGGAAGGCAACATTAAACCCCTCCATTACGAAACGTCTCCCCTAAGCTGAATAAAATCGTCTGGAGATAGGAATAAGAAAGATGATACGTATAGTCAGGCAGAAGGAAATAATCAGATGTATACGATCATCTTCCTTTTACATGTATTTATTGTTATCATTTCGACTTCACTTCCAATATTATCATTATCTCCACTTTTTCAGCATCGTCCTTTATCTTCCTTCTTAATTATCTTCCATTCTCTTGTTTCTCGTTTATTTATTTGACTGGTCTTGTGTTTGAATTCATTGTCTTCAGTTTTTCTTCATATTCATTCAGTGTTTTTCATGTGTTCTTGCTTACTCGTTTCTCTGTCTGTCTGTCTGTCTGTCTGTCTCTCTCTCTCTCTCTCTCTCTCTCTCTCTCTCTCTCTCTCTCTCTCTCTCTCTCTCTCTCTCGTTCCTTAAACTCTCCCCGTTTCCTTTCTCTTTTTATTTTTCACTCTTTTCCCCAAACTTACACTCTTTCCATTAATTTTTCACCATTTAATTTTTACCTTTTTCGTTTCACTACACGGTTGAAATTTCTCCTTTTCTCTCTCCGATTCTCTATGGATCCTTCTCGTCTCCTCCACACCGTTTCCTTCTTCCTCCTCCATTTCCACTTCCTCCTTCCTTTTCCTGTACCTTTTCGCACGCCTAATGTTCGTTCAAACCAATTCTTCCTCTTCACCTGTTTCATTCATTCTGTCTGTCTGTCTGTCTGTCTGTCTCTCTCTCTCTCTCTCTCTCTCTCTCTCTCTCTCTCTCTCTCTCTCTCTCTCTCTCTCTCTCTCTCTTCTTACCTTTTCTCGTATCCTCTACCTCTACTTTCTTTCTCCTCTTCCCCCTTCTCTTTCTTTTCTTGTCACCATCTTTCATCCTTTCCTCTTCATTTTTTTTCCTCATTTCTCCCCTCTCATCTCTTTTCCCTCCCTTTCCTATCTTCCTCTTTTGACTCCCCTCCTTCCTTCCCCTGTTTTCTGTCCTTTCCCTTCATTTTTCCTCTCCATCACTAATCCCATTTTCCTTCCATTCTTCCATAGGCCTATTCCTCTCTAACCCCTTGTACCTTTCCTTCACCTCCCCCTCTTCCTCTCCCTTAATTTTTTCTCTATCCCTTCTTCCCCTTTCCTCTTCCCGTTCTCCTCTCTTCCCTACGCACACTTCTCTCTTCTCACTATCTCTCCCTTCTCCTTTTTCACAATCCCTCCCTTCTCGTCCCACTACTGATAGCTTCTCGTTTCTCCTTCCTTCTTTCCTCACCTCTTCTGCATTCACACTCTATCGTTTCTTCATTCTTCCCTCATCCCTTCCCTACTCACATCTCTTCTCTCCTTCCCTCTTCTCTTCTCCCTCCCCCTCTCCCTCTTTTCCTTCTTACTCGCAATCGATCTTCTCTCCATCCCGTCCCCCCTCTTTTTCTTACAAGCAGTCATTCATCTCTCCGTCACTTATTCCTCTTTCAGTCGCTCTTTCCTTCCTTCACCCTGATCTTTCCTCACCCTGATCCTTCCTCACCCTCCTTTCCTTCTTCCCCTCCTCCTCTCTCAGCTCACTTCCTTTCTCCTTCTACCCTTTTTCCTTTTTTACTCTTTTTCTTACTCTCACTCCCCTCTCTCCTTTACCTCCATTCCTTATTCTCTCTCGCTTCCCACCTCTCCTTTCTTTTCCTCCGTTCTCTAGTCCGTCCCACTCCCCTCTCCTTTCCCACCTCGATCGTTCCTCTCTTCTTTCCTCCTCTCGTTTCTGTTATCCTCCTCATCATTCCCTTCTTTTCCTCTCCTTCTCCCCTGGTTCTCCATCTCCCCCTCCCTTCGTCATCCCTTTCTTTCCATCCCCCTCTCCCCTCCTCGTTCTCCCTCTCCCCTCATCATTCCCTTTTTCCCTCTCCCTCTCCCCTCCTTCTCTATATCCCTCTCCCCTCCTCATCCCCTTCTTTTTCTCTCCTTCTTTCTTCCTTTCCTCTCAGTCTCCATCTCCCCCTTCTCTTTTCATTCACTTCTTTCCCGCTTCCCTCCCTCCCCCTCTTCCCTCCCTCTCCCCTCTCTCTCCTTCTCCCCTTCTTCTTCCCCTCCATTTCCCCCACCTTTCCCCATTTACCAAAGCCCTCCAGAAGGCAGTCTGTCCAGAGAAATTTTTGCCCAAGAAATGATGTTGATCGGGAGGATGCGCCTGGAACCCCTTTCTTCGGTGGGGTATGGGGGAGAGAGAGAGAGAGTTACATAAACACGTAGACCATTTAGACTTCAAGGTTCCTTCCATGTGGTCGGGGTTGATAGTATAAGGCAGGCTTTTTAATAACAGAATTACAAGTGGATTATGTAGCATTAGAGAGAGAGAGAGAGAGAGAGAGAGAGAAAGAGAGAGAGAGTTGTTGTTTACGGGCGAAGTGTGATCGTTTGAGAATACATGTGAATAAAAGCGATTGAGTGTGTTTTGTGTGTGCTTTAGGGTGTGTGTGTGTGTGTGTGTGTGTGTGTGTGTGAAAAATAATAGCACGCTTGATTCAAAGAGTGTTCGTGTGTGCGAGTCTTTGAATGTGTTGAGTGTGTGTGTGTGTGTGTGTGTGTGTGTGTGTGTGTGTGTGTGTGTGTGTGTGTGTGTGTGTGTAAAGAGTCATGTGATATTGTACAGAAAAATGAGTATGAGTGAGTGAATATCAGAGAAAAGAGCGAACAAATAAGATTGAGAAGGAGAGGAAGTGATGAATGGTAAACATATAAATATGAGAGAGAGAGAGAGAGAGAGAGAGTCAACTTGTCTTGCGAGTGAGTTAGCGAAAATTATAGAACAAACTAGACAGCTCACACAGAGCACATACCACCGCAAGTGCCATTGCCATTAAAAAGGATTCGGATCTGGATCCACCCAAAACTTAATCCAGTCTTTGTTGGTCTGTGGCCCACCGTTCCACAAAATTTCATTGAAATTCATTGAGAACTTTTGGAGATGTTGTGCAGAACACTGCGAATCTGGATCCGCCCCCAAATTTAATCAATTCTTCCTTGGCCCATGGCCCACTCTTCCACAAAATTTCATCAAAATCCTACCCTAACTTTTTGAGTAATCCCGGATCCGGATCAGTGGATATGGGATCCAGATCCGGATCCGGATCCGCCCCCAAAGCTAATCCATTCTTTCTTGGTCCATGGCGCACCTTTGCACAAAATTTCATTGAATTTCATTGAGAACATTTCTATAATATTGTGCGGGATACTCCGGGTCGGATCCGGCCCAAAATTTAATCCCTTTTTCCTTGGCCTATTGCCCACCCTTCCACAAAATTTCATCAGAAACCGTTCATAACTTTTTAGTAATCCTGCTAACAGACAAACAGACAAACCAACCAACATGGGGTAAAATATAGCCTCCTTAAGACTGCACGGGGATTCAGCGAGTGAACAGGAAAATGAAGAGAGAATATGAAGTGAGACACGAAAGAAAGCTTTTACTGTGTGAGTGAGTGAATGAGTGAGTGGGTAAAAAACAAAAACGAGAGAGAGAGAGAGAGAGAGAGAGAGAGAGAAAGAGAGAGAGAGAGAGTGTGGTGTTTGGAAGAGGAGGGATTGTAGAGAGAGAGAGAGAGAGAGAGAGAGAGAGAGAGAGTGGTGTTTGGAAGAGGAGGGATTGTAGAGAGAGAGAGAGAGAGCTTTCAAGATAAGCTCCTTTGGTGAGGCTTTACAATTTTTCCTCTACTGCCTCCCAACCTGCCCATCTCTGTAACAAAACCGACCCTCTCATCTTTACCTCCTTTCAGACCCCCCTCCCTACGCTCCCTTCTCTTCCGTACCCACACAATCTTTCTCCCGCCTCCCCCCCCCCTCTTATTTTCTCTCATTCTCTCACTCGTTCATTCCTCATCCCCTCTCTCACTCAGATTTCCTCTCTCTCTCTTTCTTTGTTGCTTATCTCCCTCTTCAGCCCATCTCTACTCCCCTCTCTCCACACTATTGTTTCGTCAGTATTTCCTCTCTCTCTCTCTCTCTCTCTCTCTCTCTCTCTCTCTCTCTCTCTCTCTCTCTCTCTCTCTCTCTCTCTCATTTCCTCCTGTCTTTCTCCTCTCTCCCATTTTCTTCTCCCCTTACCCAGTCTTTTTCCAGTCTCTTCAACACTGATTCTCTTTTCACTCTATCCATATCTTGATCATCACCCCTCTCTCACCTCTTCTGTCAACTCTCCCTCGTCTCTAAGTCGCCTGTTTTAGCTTCCTCCCACATCCCTCACCCCTTTCCACTCCCCTCGCACCCCTCCCTCAACGTCCCCTCGAGCTATGCCTCATCATTTGCCTCACCCTTTCCTTTCCCCTCTCCCCTCAATCTCTCAGCTCCCCTCATCCCCTACCCCGAAGCCTCTCTTTCCCCCTCCCCTCATCCCTCGAGTACAGTAATACCTTATCATCTCCCTACCCTCTCCCTTACCCCTCTCCACTTACTCTTTCCACTCACTCTGTCCACTTTCCGTATCCACCTCCCATTTCCTTTCCTCCTATCCACCTCCATCCCATTTCCCCACTCCTTCAAACCTCCCATACCCTCGCCTACCTTCGCTTTTTTCCCTCACACCTCGTCATTTCTCTCTTCTCTTATCCCCTCCACTCTCCTGCCCTTGTATTCATCCACTCCCCTCCCCCTCTTACTCACTACCCCCGCTCTTCCTTCTTTCTTTCTGCTCCCTTTTCTCCTCATTCCGACTCTCCCTTTCCTCTTATTCTCACTCCCCTTTTTCCTTTATTCTCTCCAGTCTCGTCTCTCCTCCACTTACTGTACCTCTCCCCTCATTCTCTACAATATCCTTTCCTCCCGCCCTCTCCAATTCCCTCTCCACCCCCTCCTCCTCCTCTCCATTCCCCATACCCCTCATCCCCGAAAACCTCCTCTCCCTTAATTCCCTCCACTTCTCTCTCTCCCCTCACCCCCCCTACCTTCGAGCGATTCCTCTTCATTTCCCTAAGGCGGGCGAGGCAGCGTGTGTTTTGAGGTGGCCTTGGCTTTAACAAGAGGAGTTCAGGTCAATATGGGTGGGTCCAGAGAGGGCCGTCTGGACACTAACAAGGAGTTACGGTCCACGTCCCAAGAGCTCCCATTCTCTCTCCCTCCCCCCCAAGCCTCTCACACCTCTTACTATGATACGTTTGTTTTAACCCGACAGAAATCCGTAACCTCGTTCTGCTCGGTAGATGACCACATGTAATTAAAATGGAGGGTTGACGAGTAAACAAGGAGACTCGGTTCCTACCTCATACCTAAGGCTCATCTAATTTCAAGCATCTGCAACTTAGTATTCAAGGCGTAGGAGTGGCCCAGTTCCATTATATAAAACAAATCGACCAGGGGCACTCACACGCCCCTCCGGAAACACTCACAAACCTTGCCAGACACTCACAGCATCCATTCCTTCAGACACTCACAGAACCTCTAACGATTTACTCGCTGTGTCTCCACATGAAGCCACATATACAGCACTCACAAAGCATCTCACGACACTCAGCGCAAGCCACCGTGTCCATAGATTCTTACCTTCTGACAGTCACCTCTTAACTGGCTTCGTTAATTTTCTTTCTGTTGATGAAATGGCGATCTTTGTCGAATATTAGTTCACATTTTTTCAGTTTCACAATGACCTATGAGTCTTGGATGATGGCTGATAGGTGCGGCTCTATGGACAGTTTTGTCTGGGACGGACCCTAGGCACTCACTTCACCCTGGACAAAACGATCACACCACCATACATCCCACGAATATAAACTCCCATACGTTTCTCAGTAACTTCCAAAACACCCTTCACAGAATACTTCATACCTCTTACCATTCACACACCCACACCCCTCGCAAGACACTCAGTCCACCCTTCCTTCACCCTTCACCCCTCACTCACACCACTTCACGCTCTAAAAATTTAAGCTCTCACAACGCCTCAGGCTTCTTGGTTTGTCACCTAAGCTACAGGGTCAGATGCAAATAAAACTGTCACATATAACGTAGTAATCTTTCCGGTGGACAGTGATCTCACTAAGCATTCGCAAACTTCCACAAACTACTGTCATATAGCCGCACGTAATACTTAAAAAGCTCACGTACCACCCTCAGATAATCCTTTGCATCGTTCACATACCCTCTCTCTCTTCATGACATAGGGTGGCAAAGCCCTGCCATGGCTCATAAAATCCTGTAATCACAAAACTACACAGATCATTCACACCACTATCACAAAGTTATATACAGTGGTCACAAAGCCCTCTCACAGCTCGTAAAACCCACGCACAGTACCCACAAATTTCTGCACAAGACACTCATACTGCTCACATAAATTCATATACAGTAATCACAAAGGCTCGTACAAAGCCCCTCTATGACATCAAACACTCACACATTGCTATAAAGAATCATCATAATACACATATACATCATAAAGGCACAGTAATACTCAGAAAACGTCTTACGAATGAATTACACTTCACAGATTATTTACACTACACACACAACACGTTAATAGGGCTTTCACAAGAATACTAACACAAAATTCTCATATTTACCCCTCACAATGTCGCCAGCAAAAGTCTATCACTTTAAAAACATCAACACAACGCGTATTTTTTTTTTTTTTAAGCTTTAATGCGTCCCACACGACTTCATAAGAACGTTCATTTGTACAACACACACACACACACACACACACACACACACACACACACACACACACACACACACACACACACACACACACACACACACACACACACACACACACACACACACACACACACACACACACACACACACACACACACACACACACACACACACACACACACACACACACACACACACACACACACTGAGTAATCCTATTCAGCTAACTAGAGCCCCACACAATCCTCTTAAATTGATAACTCTTCACTACCACAAATCCCATCTAACCTGAATGTAACAGTCTGATGGTACAAAGTGAAATATAAGATACGTCGTGGTACGGAAAGCTTAACTCGTCAATTCAGTATTTTTTTTTTTTTTTTTTTTTTTTTTTTTTTTTTTTTTTTTTTTTTGCGGATACTGAAAAACCGATTTGTGTTGAGATAATGGGAGCTCTTTCGTGGTGAAGGATTTTAGGCTTTCTTCACACAACATTCTCACTCAAGCCTTGTATTCCAGGAGTGTATACAGACTGACTTCATAGTCCAAAACTTGCCTCAGGCCTCGTTCCCCATCATCATTATTTTTTAACACCCCTTCTCACTCTGCCTCCCCTTGCCCTGACTCCTCACTCTCCCTGTACTCTCACCCTCACGCTGCACTGACTCTCACTCTTACACCTTACACTCCATATGCTCACACTCTCACGTCTTTCACTCCGTAGAATTTACCTCTTACGCTTCACACCTGCTCATGCCGTCACACTCGTGATTCCCACTGCATCACATATCACACTTCATCTTCTCATTCTAACATCTCACTCTTCGTCAACTCTGTCGTACACCTCACACTCAATCTGATCTCATGCTCACTTTCCATCTTTACACATTCTCAGCACACATTTAGTCTTCTCACACATCACACTCCATGTTTCTCAAACTTTCATCTTCTCCTTTCATCATCATCCTCTTACACTTCACAATCCGTCTTCTCTTGCGTACATCACATTGCATTTACTTTCATATTGACACATTAAACTCCTTCTACTCGTATACTCGTACACCTCACACATCTACTCTCTCACTCTCTCACCTCATACTCCATCTGCTTACACACAATCTATCCTTTCACTGTCTTTACGCATATTCCGTCTACTCACACACACACTCATGATTTATCCTTCCTCACTCGTGCCTCCTACTCCATCTGCTCATACACATACTCTTGATTTATCCTTCCACTCTCGTGCCTTGTACTCCATCAACCCATGCACACTCTCTATCCTTCCATTCTTAAACTTCATACTCCATTTCTTCACTCACTCAGTATTTCTCACGCCACATACTCCATCTGCTCTCATCTCCACCTCCCACCTCATTGTCACACCCTCACATATTCCCACCTTATATTCCTTCTCAAAAACTCATACCTCACACACCGTCATCTCATCGCTCTCACACTCTAAACGCTTATACTCCTGCCTGTCCCCTGTCCTCCAAGCAGCAGCACTACTTCATACCAGTCAGTATGCTACGTTCACATTCCAACATTAGAACATCTTATCTACTTCATATCCTTCCTAGCACCAACGTCATGCAATATTTTATTTCCTGTGAGTTTTATTTATGTCATCATCCAGTACACACACACACACACACACACACACACACAGAATACCCAATGCCTCAGCTGATGTTTGTTGCAGATTGATTGGTTTGGTGCACCACGGAAGAGCTAATTCAATATGTGTTTGTTTACCTGGTGTGTTTATATTTGGATGAGGCTGGATGTATTCCTCCGTGTTTTTGTTTAACTTCTCAACTACGATGACCCATTTATTTTATTTAACCTACCAAGAGACGATTTTTGTTTTTTAGGATCATTGCTACTAAAGAGGGAAAGTCCATATCTGAGACCTACATTTCATACTGCTCCCCTAAGCCAAAAAAAAAAAAAAAGTGGATTTTGCTTAGAAAAAGTAAAAAGACGTGCTTGTGATAAAGGGGTTAAGGTGTGTGTGTGTGTGTGTGTGTGTGTGTAAAAAATTATGTGGCTTTACGTGTTGCAGTACTGGCAAATCCCCCAGTGCGAACACAGGCCCACTTAAACAGATTTATACAATTATAAATACGAACAGAGCCAAAATCAGGGGAAATTATGTGAGGTTTCGTTCCAGCCAACCATTTCGGGTACGCTTTGGCTTCATTATTCGCCTCTCACTAGACCACTCGTCCCTTCCCACCTGCCATTTTGTTCCAGTCCACTAATTCCTCTTCCCACTCCAATCATTTCCCCTTTCCAGTGATTTTTCTCTCTCCGGACATATTTCTCCACAGTTGTTCAGTTAGTTCTTGCCAGTCATTTTTTTTCTTCCGGTCATCTTTATTCGTCACTAATTTTCTTTCTCCAGTCTTTCTTTCCTCCTTCATTCATTTTCTCCTTTTAATCATTCGTCCCATGTAGTCACTTTTACCAGTCATTCTTCCTCCTCCAATCGTCCTTCCAGTCGTTCACCCCCTTCCAGTTACTGACCCCTCCAATCATACACCCCTTCAATCATTAATCCTTCCAGTCATTCTCCCAATCCAGTTATTCACACCTCCAGTCACTCTTCCCTTCAGTCTTTCACCTCTCCAATCAGTCAGCCCTCCAATCATTCATCCTTCTCCAATCATCCACTCCTCTTCAACTATCCATCCATCACGTCATTCACTCCCTCCAATCACTCACCCCCCCCCCATAGTCAACTTTCACTCCTGTTCATTCTTTCTTCAAGTATTCTTCATCGTCCAATATTTTTCCTGTCTGGCAACTCCTCCCCTCCATCCCTCCATCTTCCTCCATCTCACTCCCCCTCACTCCCCCTTCTTCAGTCAGTCGTCCCTGCAGTCTTTCTTACGTTCATTGATTCGTCCTTCCACACCCGCTGGTCTGTGTTCGTCATCATCATCATCATCATCATCATCATCGTCATCGTCATCATCATCATCATCATCGTCCCCATTGTCAGTCATCAGTCATCATCAGTCACAAGTCAGCATCATCATCGTCGTCGTCATCGTCGTCGTCGTCATCATCATCATCATCATCATCATCATCGTGTTTTCCTGTCAAGTCATTCTGCTCTCCTGTCATTCATTCCTCTAAGTTCCTTCCACTCTTTCGCCCATCCAAACATCGTCCGTTCAGCGACTCATCCCCCTCCACCCCTAGTGCTGTGTGCTCATCATTATTTCCCGTGTTTCCGTGTTGGGAGAAGGGAGATGGAAATTTTAGAGGCTGGGTGAGACCGGCCCCGTTGATGGTGTTCGCTGTGTGGGAAATAAATGTGTGTGTGTGTGTGTGTGTGTGTGTGTGTGTGTGTGAGAGAGAGAGAGAGAGAGAGAGAGAGAGAGAGAGAGAGAGAGAGAGAGAGAGAGAGAATGTGTGTACGGGTAAGGGAAACATGTGTATACTTGTGATAAAAAGTGTGTGTGTGTGTGTGTGTGTGTGTGTGTGTGTGTGTGTGTGTTTGAGAGAGAGAGAGAGAGAGAGAGAGAGAGAGAGAGAGAGTGTGTATATTTGTGGTAAATGATATCTGTGTTGTGTGTGTGTGTGTGTGTGTGTGTGTGTGTGTGTGTGTGTGTGTGTGTGTGTGTGTGTGTGTGTGTCTTTTGGTGGGTAGTGATGCTGATGTTTATAGTATTGTTTATTTCCTAATGTCATTTATATTGATACCTATATTTCTTTTTTATAATCTTTTCCTTTGGTGTTTCCCTACCTCTTCGAAAGGCTTTGAGTACTGCAGCTAGCTATGCCATTTATTTGTGTCTGTGTTTGTCTTTAGAAGCTTCCTATCAACTCGTTATCAGATAGTGTATATATATAGAGAGAGAGATGAACAGTGAAAGATAGACAGACGTGGGTAAAGATAAGTAGATAGAAAGATAGCGATATGCAGACAAATACTCAGATGCAACAGTGCTCACAGACGATACAAAACCTTCCCTTCCCCTCCCCATCACACACACACACACACACATACACACACACACACACACACACACACACACACACACACACACACACACACACACACACACACACACACCTTAATTAGACGGGGCTAGGATGACAAAACCAGACCCACTTATTTCATTCCAATCCCCCACACCCCCACACAAACGCGTTTCCGGGGGGTTTTCGACTCAATTCCACGCCAGTTTTAATTACGGTATCGCCAGCATGCAACACGGGAGCGTCGTTCGTCCTGGGAAAAGAGGGGGAGGCTTTTTTTCTCGCCCCTCCCTCACTTAACTTTTACTTTAGGGGAGCGAGGAATGGGGGAGGGGTAGGATTTAGGGATGTGGGGTTGAGGTGGAGGGGATATGGTTTGGGAGGAGAGAGAGAGAGAGAGAGAGAGAGAGAGAGAGAGAGAGAGAGAGAGAGAGAGAGAGAGAGAGAGACGGACGGACAGTGGAGGAAAGGAGGGACAAGGGGAGGGAGTGCTGGGGGGAGAGAAAGGAGGGAGGGAGGAAGAGAAGATGTTTAGATAGTGGTAAGACTGAGAGAGTTTTAGGGATGATGGGAGAAGGAGAGAATGTTGGAGGGGTAATCTAGAGGGATGAAGGAAGGAAAGTGTGAGGAAATCGTGAACCATTTCTATCATACCGCAGGCTTTTGCTGGGAATTATGGAGGCTGGAGATAGATAGATAGATAGATAGAGATGGCAGACTGATTGATTAATGTGAAGGTAAACGGGAGGATAAGTGAGTGAATAGATAAATAAGCAGATAGATAGAGCAACTGATAGACGGGTAGTTATAGATTGGTACGTATATAGATGATGAGATAAATAGATAGACGTTTGGATAGATAGTTAATAGGTAAATGGACAGATAGTTTGATAGGTAGCAAGATAGATAGATAGATAGATAAATAGAGAGATGGATAGATAGGCAGATAAGTAGGTAGAGATGATTGAGTGATTGATGTGAAGGTAAACGGTATGATTGATGAGAAGATGGATAGATATAGATAGATAGATATGCAACTGATAAATTGATAGTTATAGATTAGTGAGCATATAGATGAAGAGATAGATAAATAGATAGGTAAATGAATAGATAGTTTGACATGTAGACAGACAGATAGATAGATAGCTAGATAGATAGATAGAGGGACATTCAGTAGAGTACATACCCCATCACCGCTTCGACTAGGTGGCGTAGGGGAGGTGTGCATGCTGTAGCTACTGTACTCCTGCCTTTATAGTGTGTGTTAGTTTTTGCCTGTAGTTATAGCTTTGTGTGTGTGTGTGTGTTTGTGTGTGTGTGTGTGTGTGTGTGTGTGTGTGTGTCAGTCAGTCGATCAGTCAGTCCTGTAAGTCAGTTGGTCTAGGTCGATCGGTTGGTCTGTCTGTCTATCTGTCTGTCAGTTTATCCATTTATCATTATGTTGATAGAAAATTCTGTAGCTACTTTTTATGCTTTGTTTTGCCTCTTGTGCAGCTTATTCTTTATTAATTTCTTCATTTAAAAAAACAGCACTCATTTTGCTACGTAACCCTGAATACTGCGTTCATTCGCATATAGTCTCATCCTCTGCCAATATGCAAATGAGAACAATCCTATTTTCCACTGCCTATATATTACATTTCTCCACCAACTACAGAGGATCAGCTCATAACCTAAAGGGGCATTCAGTAGATTCCAAAGTCTCATCTCGCTCACGAATTCCTAGAGGGAGTATAAGATTTAACTTTAAGAGGAATTCACGTTTCTGAAGTCTATTTGCAACACCGTGCACTGGAAAGCCTTGGATCAGGAGCCTGTGCCTGCCTAAAACCCAGAGAAAATAGACAGGTTCGTATGGTTATGTGAAATGTGAGAGGTGTGAATGATGAATTGCAAGAGAGTGGAAGTGGGGAAAGAGGACAGATTTTCTATGATGTGTTTTCGCTATATGACACAAAGTAAAATGAATGAAAAAGCAAATGTGAAGTGCGTATGGTTAGGCGTCAGTATGTGTGTAAAACTAAGGAGGAAGTTGCTTAAATGATGAACGATGATTAGCTGAGAGAATTGAAATATTATAAATGTATCTACTCGAGGTGCACGTATGTCAAGTTTAAGTCCAGAATGGTGAAAGGAGCACTGATCATGACGTATGCATTTGGAAAGAGTGGTGAGGAGAGGGAGACAGGTGTGGGGTCCAGTTAGATGGGGAAATATGGTAAATACGTAGTAGTTATAGTGTGTTTATGATGGGAGTACAGAATATGAGAGTTGACATGGATATTGTAAAAGTATGATGTAGTGGGTAGTTTTGGAGTGCAGGAAAGAACAGTCAATAGATGGTGACTGAAAGGATTTGTGTCAGGAGAGAAGGTTATGCACTATTAATTCATATTCCAAGCAAAAAAAGAATCACACAGCCATACATGCCATAGAGAGAAGAGTGAGACTACTGAGAGAAGCTTGATTGATTAACTGCAGGAAGAGAGAAAAATGCTTGGAAAGTTTATTGACGTGAGGGTGGAGAGAGGACGATGCAGGGATATATCTGACACTATGATTGCACAAAACAAAGCAAAACAAAGAAGTAACGAAACAGAGAGACGGAAATAAACCCTAGAGAGGGAAGCAGAGAGACGGAAATGAACCTGGATAGGGAACAGAGAGACGGAAATATTCCTAGAGAAGGAAACAGAGAGACGGAACATACCTAGAGAGGGAAACGGAGAGACGGAAACATACCTAGAGAGGGAAACAGAGACGGAAATAAACCTAGAGAAGGACAGAGAGAGACGGAAATGTACCTAGAGAGGGAAACAAGAGAGACAGAAATGTACCTAGAGAGGGAAACAGAGAGACGGAAATAAACCTAGAGAGGGAAGCAGAGAGACGGAAATACACTTACAGACGAGCGAATACAGACGAGCGAAAACATGACCTCCTCCCTCTTCACTGGCGGAAGTAATGATAATCTGGTGACCATGAAATTATTATACTCCAGCAAAATTTCAAGCCTGGGTGATTATACCAAGGACAGGACCCTCCATTATCAAGAGTTTTATAATAATGATAATGATAACAACGTAGTGTGTGGGTGGGAGTGTTCATTCTCTCTCTCTCTCTCTCTCTCTCTCTCTCTCTCTCTCTCTCTCTCTCCAATCATCCCAATCAGCCACCCCTGGGACATAATCATAATCAACCCTCCGTGCCATGGAGGAGGGGGGAGTGGGAGAGGGGAGGAGCTAGGTAGGAGATGGGAGGCATTAGGGAGAGGAGAGAGGGAAAGGAGAGAGGTTAGAGAGGAGAGGGGGAACTGGGAGGGGTTAGGGAGAGGAGGGAAAGAGGGGAGGGGATAGGAAGAAGAGGAGAGGGGTAGGGTTAGGAAGGAAAAGACAGGTGAGAAATTAGGGAGGAGAGGGGATAGGGGAGGGGTTAGGTAGGAGAGAGGAGATGGAAGGGGACAGGATGGGATGAAAGTTAGTGTATCATGATATAATCAGTATCATCGCTTTACCTTTTAACTTCAGACTTTTACGTAATATTCTGAAAGGTTTGTTATGCTTCGAGGATCGCACCTCTGAGCTTTGAAAATCATTGCTAAAAGTAAAATGAAAAATAAAATGCTACGTAATTCTCTAGTAAGGAACTGAAACTACTCGTATATTTATTTCAGCATCTGTACAGCCAGTACCACAGGCCTCCTTTAAGCTTACTAGAATCGTCAGGTGGAAATCGGAACGAAATGGTAAAAATATTTTAATAGAGGACTTAAATGACTTGACTTATGGAGTTTAGTGTTCAGTCAAGAATGAGTCTTATGATGTTTTTTGTTTGTTCGTCTGGTGTCAAATGCCTCCCATACTTCTGGATGAATTTATAGGATGTAGCAATTTAGAGTATTTAGGCGATTTTATTCAGCTTAGGAGAGACTGAAGGGGTTAATGAATTTGCGTCTAACCCCTGCAGCTGGAAATGTCTGCCCTGTGCTGAATCCAGTCGTCTGGTAATAGTAAGAATAAAGTGAAATGACGTCATCTAGTAAATCTAGTTAATAAAGACGGACGTGCAGGTCGTCTGAGTGTCAAGTAGAAATCAGATACACCCTCCACTACTGCACCCCTGCCTTCCTTTATGACGCCCTTGGGAAAAATGACCGACAGAAGTTTTTGTCAGAAATTTGCCAGAATTCTGTTGGTAAAATAAGAAAATTTTGGCGTAATATTGCGTAAAATTATCGCTGCGGCGGGTAAATGTGAAGCTTTATCAGTACTTTACTGACACTGAAATATTTTGTCTGTTAGTGAGATACTTCTCTGAAAGTAACTGCAAGTTCTGCATTGTATGGTTTCTTCAGTATAATATTTTCTTTGCAGCTCAGGAGTGCCTTAGCGTCGTCTGGTAGGTTGTGCATGATTTCGTCGTAGTTTGTTCCATCCATTTCATTTCTCGTTAGATCATAATTTCGGATCCCTTAACCCTACATCAGTAGCCATGGTAGATAGGCGTTTCTTCCTCCGCGACTGTGGTGAGAATGCACTGAGCAGGTAAGGTGGGGCGCTATTTAGAATGTGTACTGGATCGGACACCTGTGTGTACTCGATCATGAGTGTTGTTATAACTAGAGTGTGTCCCGCCGTAAGTTGAGGAGGGCTTGGAGATCCGCTTGTATATTAAGTTTGGGGTTTAGTTCTTTGATATATATACCGTACAGTGCATCTAGTAAGGGGAGGCGTCTTTCATCTTCACATACAGTTAAAATTTCTGTATTTTCTTCCACTATTTTCCTTGCAAGGGCAATTCCGTGTTCCTGTTTAAGGTGCTTTGTAGGTGCTCCAGCTGTAAGGTGGTAACTAGGCGTCGAGATAATTTCATGGTCGTCATGCCCACATAGGCAGAGGGGAGGGCTTCGCAGTTCCCTCGTTGGCAAGTAAACCTGTAAACATCATGTGACCTCTGAAGTATGTCTCTCTCCTGGCGGGGGCTGCTGCTTAGCAGCAGGTGACTGGTCTTTTTACTCATGTAGTATTTTACCAGGTTAAGTCTCTTTTGGGGGTTTAATGGCTTCACATTTCTCTTCACTATTTGTATTATAGTTCTCTCTTCTTCCTTGTAGACTCTGTAGAAAAGACTGATGTCATCCTCCTCCTTGTTGTTTCTGTCGTTATTCTTGTTGTACCGGCTGTCGATGATTTTCCTTGTTTGTCGGTTGATGTCTTTATCAAAGAAACCATTGTTGATTAATACTTGTGTAGAGCAAGTATATATATATATATATATATATATATATATATATATCATAGAGAGAGAGAGAGAGAGAGAATTTTTATCTTTCACAGAATGTTCATCCTATGTATTATTATTATTATTATTATTATCATTATTATTATTATTATTATTATTATTATTATTATTGTTATTATCATTATTATTATTGTTATTATTATTACAGGGCCGTAATTTCTGGGGGTCTAGGGGGGCTATGGCCCCCCCAATGTTTTCTGTATATTAATTTGTCAAAACTTCATCTGAGATTGAGGGCTTATAAGGCTGAACTTGAAAATAAAAAGGAAGAAAAACTTTGAGTAGTTTTGTTGAAAATTCAAACAAATCTATGTGTGTTTGATCGAATATTTCTAAATTTGATCCAAACTGATATTAAACTAAAACGTAAAGGTACATAGATAATGATTATTTTATCATTTCCAAAAAAATAAAGGCAGGACGGTATATTTCGACCTGAATCATACCACAGACATGATAGAACAATCTTGGTAAAGGTGCAGCATACTGCAACAGAAATGTAAAATAGACAAATTATTAAACTAAGTCACAATTTGAGTTGAAAGTTCAGATTGGCTAAAAGTGAAGCCTTTTATTTAAACACCCACCTCCATCATTAAACATACATGCCTCATTAAACATCAGCTTTCAGGTAGAATCAAACTGAAAAATATCGGATGGTCTGCAAGCTTAAGCGTTTTTATTTAAGTTTGTAGTACGGAGTTATATACATTTGGTCCAGCTCCCCCAGAATTCTGTTGAAAATTACGGGCCTATATTATTATTATTGTTATTATTATTATTATTATTATTGTTATTATTATTATTATTATTAATCTTCGCCATATAAAAGGCGAAGCTTCTTGTTTTCGTCAGTATCTTATTATAATTTCTCTTTGCACTTTTTTTCCTTCGATCTTGATGATATTAGACATGAAGGTACCCTAGGATAACCCAAATCCTTGTGCCAAATGTACATGACTTTGACCTATTTTTGAAGGTGATACACTCATTTTTATTGTAACAACTGCGTATTTGAAATAGAAATTTCTCAGAAACTAATTAAGATACAGCTTTTTGGTTGAAAATCCTGTGATAAAAATGTTTGCTGAATAATTTTGGCTTAATATATTGCCATTTAGCCTAGTGGAAAGTACCGAATTTAAATCTGCTCAGTTTTTCGTTTGCAACACGTTTTTAGTGAAAACCACAACAGCTTTAAAGCTGTAACTTTCCAGATATATAATTGTGGTCCCTCATTTGATCTGAAAGGATTACGGTTACAGTTAAGCATACAGTTAGCCAGCAATTGAGACACACGTAAAATTTACACATGCGTTCTTCGACACCTTTGTCTTCAGACCCCTTGCTGTTGGTACACAAGAAGTTACCTTAGTGTCTTCAGATCTTGTTTATATTATACATACCTTTCGTACCACACACATAAGTAAGGCGAAGCTTCTTTGTTGCAGCCGTACAATGAGAATAGGTGGCAAATGAGAGTAGGTAGCAAGTTTTGTTTTATTATTCTTATTACTGTAAGTTTTTCGTTTCTCACTGGTATAACTGCTGTGAAGAATATAATTTTTCTTTGTTTTCGCAGGTAAGTCGCGTGATTCTCCTTCCATGCTACAGATAATGTAAGTATAAGAACACACTTACTGTACATACACTGATGTATGCAGCGCCAAGGTAATATTCTTTTAGTATACATTTATCTATTAAACAGTTGCTACGAGTGTTGTGCATGCTTCTGTAGCACAAGAGAATTAGTTCTGAAATATTTTACTGTACGGTGTGTTGCATTTCAGTATACATATATGGCCATCCAGTTCATTGAAGTTACAAGGATGGTGTAATTTTCGCACTGACAATAGCAAGAATCCCATCGCCTCCTACGTTTTGCCACATAAACTTTGAAAACTGTCCTATAAATCGAACGACACTGATGGCACTGATCTGTGGCCAAATAGTCACCAGTTCCTGATGCTGGGGACTCGGCAGACTGTTTTTCGAAGTCCATGGAAACAAGCAGGGAAGGCGACATGAGTTTTGCTGCTTAGTTTACCTTGCAGGGAGGGGAGAGTCAGCTTTCCCACTGTTTGCCTTTAGCATAACTGTATATATTTGAGAGAAACTTTGTATGTGAGTGCAGCTAGATCTGTAGTCAACGCAGCATGTTATTCTGAGAGTATATTCGAAGTATTCCTGCACATCTTTAGAATATACCCTAACCGAAGCATATTCTACCATTCATTCGCTATGAGGATCTGTGCACTGAAATGACTGCTAACGTTCACAGAATCCCCCTCCAGTCCATCCCCCACCGATTCCCTCCTGTCTCATCCCCCTCCTCTGACCTTTTTTTTTTTTTTTCCTCCCCTTTTTAGATCACCCCCTACTGTACCCCCTCTTTCTGCCCCCCTCCACTAACCCTCTTCCCCTCCCTCCCCTCTCTGTCTCACCCCCTACCTTACCCCCTCTTTCCTTTCCCCTCTTTACCCGACTGCTCCCGCCCCTCCAGGCACCTTAGTACGGATTTACTCCGGCGACGTAAAATACGGTAAGAGAGGATTTCAGGTCGTAGGGGGAAGAGGTGGGGCGGAATTTCTGACCTCGCGTGTTCAGCCTGAGGGATTTATCAAGGGATTTTTTTTTGTTTTCCTTTTACCTGGGGGACATTAGGAGGCCCCACCATGTCTGCCATCTTTAATCCTGACGTGGTCGCAACAACTCAGCCATCCTATTCCGGGGACCCCAGACGATTTTATTCAGCTGTGAGTAAAAAATGTCTTGAAGTGTTAATATTGACATCATTAACCCTCTCGTGATCGCGACAACTCCGATATTATTTTCTAACACCAGACGATGTAATTTAACTGAGATTGAGTCATAGGAGCCAGTGAAGTGTTAACAGGTAGTGAGATCAACAAACAACACACAGGGAAGAAAAACCTTATCAGTATAGTGACATCTCTTTTATCATTCATAATATCTTCCGACGATCTTCGTGAGGTTACGAGAGATTTTAAGATGCTGGCGAAATTCTCATCGTGTGGCTGTT
>NC_137050.1:26197640-26215140 GCF_032717465.1 Coenobita brevimanus
GAGACATTGAAGAAATGCTAAACGACCTAAACAGAGATTGTCTCAGAGTAGGGCTAAAAATGAACCGGAGTAAAACTAAAATAATGTATAATCCAAATACACCAGAGAGCCTCATCAAAATAAATGAAGAAATTCTTGAAGAAGTTGAGGAGTACAGTTATTTAGGGCAAATACTAAAACTAACAAGAGACCATGAAAGCGAAATAAAAAGACGCATTACAACTGGATGGAAAGCTTTGGGAAAATAAAGACATCATTTCTAGCTTAGCAATCTGTATGAAACGAAAAATATATAACGGATGTATAATCGCAGCTGAGACGTACGGTTGTGAGACCTGGAAGCTGACCAAATCAGTGGAAAATCAACTATTCCGTCCTGAAAGAGCAATGGAAAGGTCAGAGTTGGGAATATCTTTGAGTGACAGGAAGAGATCGACTTGGATGAAAAAACAGACTAAAGTTAGAGACATTATAGAAATTGTAAAAGACCAGAAATGGAGGTGGGCAGGTCATATAGCAATAATAAGGGATAACCGATGGAGCAAGAGGCTGACTCATTGTGCTTCAAGAGAGTGCAAGCGTAGCAGAAAAAGGCCAGACAGGAGGTGGAGAGATGAGATAGAGAAGGTTGGTGGCAAAACCTGGCGACGAGCGAAGATTGGCATAGTGAAGGAATTCGTGGAGATAGAATGTTAAGGTTCTGCTTGGTGAGACTTTAACCTATCCGTGATACTGACATTTGACCTGTTGTTCTCGAAAATAGGTTTACTCGTTGGCTGTCCGCTAACTCTTCCATTAAGTTTTGTTAAAATTGGATAGAATTTTAACACACACACACACACACACACACACACACACACACACACACACACACACACACACACACACACACACACACACACACACACACACACACACACACACACACACACACACACACACACACACACACACCGATCAAAACATAACAGCTTTCGATTCTCCAGCGCGGATATTAACTAGTTGATATATTTCACCCAAGTCTGACAAGTTTTGCAAGACCAGACGCAACCTTCTTCTCAGCCAACACCGCCATAGATCGTATTCATTTCTCTTGTCAGATGGTGTAGCCTGTACTGTATTCTTAGTTTATAACACACAACAGGGAATTCTATTTTTTGTCTCTGTCTGTCTGTCTGTCTGTCTGTCTCTCTCTCTCTCTCTCTCTCTCTCTCTCTGTCTCTCTCTCTCTCTGTCTCTCTCTCTCTCTCTCTCTCTCTCTCTCTCTCTCTCTCTCTCTCTCTCTGTGCGTGCGTGCGTGCGTGCGTGTGTGTGTTTTGAGGCAGGGGGTTGCAGTTGTACTGAAAATAAAGAAAATATACCTACCAGTGTGGGCAACGTGGAGCCAGAGAAGGAGGCAGTGTTTAGAGGAATTAATTTGCATGGGAGATGAGGAGGTGGTTTAGGTCTCACTCTTTCCTCTCATCTTCAGCTCTCACACTAACCTCTCAACCCCACCTCTCACCCTCATCTTTCACGCCCCCCCCACCTCTCACCCTCATCTTTCACGCCCCCCCCACCTCTCACCCGTACCTCACACCCCACCTCCACCTCTCACCTTCACCTTTCATTATCACTTTTCATCCCCATCTCACTGACCATCACCCTCACCTCTTATTTTCACCTCTCCCCCCAACGTCTTCCTTTCACCTCTCACATTAACTTACACCCCTACCTCTCACCCTTACCTTACAACTCCATCTCTCATCCCCATCTCACCCTCACCTCTCACCGTCTTCATTCTCCCCCACCTCTCACCCTCACTTCTTATCCTCATCTCTCACTCTCACCATCACCCTTCCTCTCACCCTTACTACACACCCCCACCTCGCACGCTTGTCCCCCATCATCCCCACCTCTCACCTCTGCCTATCAGTCTCACCACTCATCGTCACCTTCTACCTCCACCTCTCATTTTCATCTCTCACCATCATTTCTAACCCCCACCTGTCACCCTCGTCTCATACCGTCATCACTCATTTTTACCTCTCACCCTCACTTCTCACTCTCACCTTTCGTCACCTTTCCCACACCTCTTGTCCCTCTCTCTTTCACTCTAACCCTCGCCTCTCACTCTCATTTCCCTGCCTCACCATTCACCGTCATCACTTTCCTCAGCCCACGTTCTCCTCTTTCTCCCTCACTTCCCATCATCACCCTTGCCCGTCCTCGCGTTTCTCATTTTCACCTCTCACCTCTGACACATACCGTCCACCTTCATCACACGTCATAACACAACCCTTGCTCTCACCTGCCTCACATCCTATAACACTAATATCAACACCCTCTCATCTGTTTCCCACTCTCACCCATACCTCTTCTCACCTTTCACCCTCGTCACTCCCCTCACACAATTCTAATTCTCACCTTACACCCCTCACTCTCACTCCCTTCACTCCCTCACACTTCTCACCCGCGTATCTCATCCTCACACCTCACTCTCATCAATCCCCTCATACAGCCCTCACCCTCACCCATGTCTCTCACTTTCACCACTCTCTCTCCAGTTCTCCTCCTCACACTTCACCTTCATCACTCCTCATACACAGCCCTCACCATCACTCATACCTCGTTCTTCAACTCTCGCCCTCACCCACACCTTTTCTTCTCACCTTTCGTCCTCATCACTCCACTCACGCAACTCTCTTCTCTTCTCTCACCCACGCCTCTCACTGTGGCCTGTGCTCATTCCCACACGCCTCTGCAAACTCATTCACTCCGGCTTTGCAATATGCCTGAGCCTGTGTACAAGTTTAAAAATATTCCCGGGCCACATTTCTCCACTTCACCCTGGAGAGCAGATGCACGCACACAGGCAAACGGGAGCGCTGCGCGCGCACGCGCACACACACACACACACACACACACACACACACACACACACACACACACACACACACACACACACACACACACACACACACACACACACACACACACACACACACACACACACACACACACACACACACACACAGTACCCATATGTATGCAAGTGCACATGCACCAGCACACAAACACAAACCTCTTGACAAAAGAACTTTTATACCCTGTTTGTTGTGGTAGTGGTGTGGAGTTAGGTGAAATGAGATGTGAGGTGAGGTGTACTGAGGTCAGGTGGGGTGTGCGGTGAAGTAAGATGTGTGGTCAGGTGGTGTGTAAGGTCAGGTGAAGTGTGGTTAGTCCCAGGGTAGGGCAACCGGTGTTACGAGTTTCCGTGTCACTTCACTAGAACGAAGACTGCTTTATTTTTCCTCCCTTTCCTGTAATTTTATATAACGTGAACAAAAACTGTCACTTTTCCTACCAGTCAAACCTTATCTGTAGTTTTATGTAAAATAAGTAAAAGAAAATAATATTTCTTCTGTCAGTCAAACCTTTTCTGTACGTTTATGTAACATGACCATGCGTCTAGAAAGGAGTTGCCAGTTTTGTGTATAAAGGGTTATCATTTCCTTTCTTCTTGCATAGCCCTAGTAACTCTGGGGATGATTCATATGTACACTGCCATTGACTGTCATCATCCTCTCGTTGTTTACTTCCATTTTATTCCCCATCAGCCTTGTATTTACATTTTTTCACTCAGTCATGCATATCCATGACTCCTCTTTCCTAGTTCTGCAGCTACAGTATTCATTCTTTCACCCCAGAATTCCTCCTGAAATCCCAAACCTGTCTCTCCGTTTCCTTTCAGCTTCGTTTCACTCCGAGCCATTACATTCAGCATCCTTTCACAAAATATATCACCTGTCACACACCTCTTTACATTCAAGCAACCCAGTCTCACCCTCTAAGAACTTCTCAAGCTCACTCTCTTGCATTCCTCTTTGGAAAATTTACAACGATATACTCGTATATAGTGTATATATGTACACACACACACACACACACACACACACACACACACACACACACACACACACACACACTCTCTCTCTCTCTCTCTCTCTCTCTCTCTCCCTTCCAGTTTCCCAGTCTCCCCATTCTCTTCACTCATGTCCCATCTCCCTTCCCCTTCTGATCCCTCCTCACCTTTCTCTTTCTGTCTTTCCACTTCATCCCTTCATTTCTCGCCCCATCCATCTCCTCCCACCATCGATTTCTCTCTTTCTCTCCTCTCCTTGTATTTTCATTTCTCCCACTCTTTTTTTCTTCTTCTCCCACTTACCCTCTCTTTCTCCATCCCTCTTCTCCCTGCATCCCCTCCCTCTCAAGCTCCTTATCTTTCTCTCCCACATCTCTCTACTCTCTCAGTCACTTCATTCCCTTCTATCCCTTCACTCCAGGCCAATTTCCCTCCCTTCCCTTTCCTCCCTCCCCTCTTCCCCATCACCGTGGTACTCTCCCTGGTGGGCACTATCGAGCAGCTGGAGGTGGTGCCCCATTGTCCAGGTACAAACATTGCCTTGCCATTGTTCCCGCGGCCCACTTATCGCCCCCCCTTCCCCCATATTTACATTGCTATTACCCTCTGCCCGCCTTTGTGCTACAGGTCCCTCCCCTTCTTACCTATTTTGGCTTTACTTGTCTACCTGTTTTACCAAATTTCTTACCTTATATTTTCTTACCATTATCGCCTCTTATTTTACATTTCCGTTCTTAGTTTTTTCCTTTCTTTCTTGTTTTGTCTTAATTCCCTACCTTTACAAGACTTTTCTCTCTGTGTTCATGTATGTCTCACTTTAATTCACCTGTTTATCCGCCGTTGTTCCTGCGTTCTGCTTATCGTTCCTCAAATTTGCATCCTTATTACCCTGTGTTTCCAAGGGGTTTGTTACTAGAGCCCCAGATTCATCTGAAACGTGAACCCAGTGGACTGCTGGCTGAAGTTGCCCTCCTACTGCAGTCCATGAGCCTCCTTTCGGGTGATAGGGAGGGAGTTGAGGAACGTTTGTATAACTGGGCACTGGAGCCGCATGGTTATATTAATGCCACCACATGAAGGCGTTCCTCTCTATCACCTTTGAGGGGAATGAGGGCGTATTAACATTCTTCTTCCCTCCATCTCCTCTCCCTCCCACTTCCACATCTTTCTCCTCTCCTCTCACCTCTTCTATCTTCCCTCCCTCCCTCCTCCGTTTTCTCCTCTTCGTCACTTCCGTCTCACCTCCCTCCTTCACTTCTCTCTTCTTCCCTCTCACCTCTCCCTCCATCCCTTATTCCTCCTCCTTTTTCTCCTTCCCTCCTGTCTTCTCTTGTCTTCACCTCTCACCTCTGCCCTCCTTTGTGCTGGCAGGGAAGGCGAAGATGTCCAACAGATCTCCCTGTGACACGTTCGTCTTTGCTATACTTTATCTCTCATTTCTTTGCCACATTTTTTTCCCTTTATTTCTTCCGTGTTTGCCTCAGTTCTTAGTTTGTCTTGCTTGTTGTGATCTCCAAGGTATGCTACAAATCTCTCTTTGCTGCGACTATCTTCTTTTCTGTACTGAATATGCCACTTTTTTTTTTACGTGTTTACATTTACTGTTTATCATTTCGTTATACCTTCTTGCCAGTTTTTTATATTTTGCTCACCGTTCTCTTCTTTTTTTCACATTTTTTGTTTGACCTTGAATACTTTTTGTCATCACTTTTCAGTTTTGTCATCATTTCTCTCATTATCGTCCCTGAACGCTTTACTTTGTACCTGCTTCACTTTAATTTGTCCATTTTCTTCTCTGTGTTTATTTCTGAACATTTTTAAGCTCATATTTAACCCTCACTTGTTTTATTCCTTTTATTTCCAGTCTTTCTTACCTGTTTGCCTTCTCTCTTTCTTCCACTTTTTACTCTTTATGGTCATTTTCTTTACCTGCTTTTCCTCTCATTCCCCACCTGTTCTCACCTGCTTTTCTTCCTGATATTGTTCCTGCCGTTCTTTTCTTGTCTCCGCGATGCCAGGAGTGTGAAAGGTGTGCTTCAGATCTCTTTATCCAGCTCTGTGTATCACTTCTCTTTCGATTATTTTCCTATCTCACTCCTGTCATAGTGCATTGCTTCCCATTCTCCTCTTTCTGTCACCCTTCTCCTTTATTCTCCAGCGCTCTACTTCTGCCGCTTCTTTCTCTCACTCTCATCTCCCTCTTATATTATTTCCATTCTCTTTCTCTCTCTCTCTCTCTCTCTCTCTCTCTCTCTCTCTCCTGTCCATTACTTGCTGTTTTCCTCTTTTTATTATACCTCTTTTCATTGCGTCCTTATTTTCTCTGACTTAGCACTTTTCTCACCGCACTCTTTTCCCCATTTTCTGCTATTTTCCTCTTACTCCTTATCTCTTTCTCTCACTTCAGTTACTCTCTTTTCCTCTCTGTATCACTTCTTTCCATTATCCCCTATTTCTCTGTCGGCTCCTCCCTCACTTCTACATCTCTCAAACATTCTCTGTCCCCTAACCTTTCTATCTTGCTTACAATTCTTCATATACACGTCATCTGCTACAAATTCTTTTCCATTTAACTCTCTCTCTCTCTCTCTCTCTCTCTCTCTCTCTCTCTCTCTCTCTCTCTCTCTCTCTCTCTCTCTCTCTCTCTCTCTCTCTCTCTCTCTCTCTCTCTCTCTCTCTCTCTTTCTATAATTAACGACTCGCAACATGGATTCAGACATCGTCGTTCATGCTTAACTAACTTACTGGACTTCTTCCACGATGTTTACAAATCATACGATGACTCAAGAGCAGTAGATATAATTTACCTCGACTTTCAGAAAGCATTTGACACTGTCCCTCACAAGCGTCTCATGAGAAAAATAGAAGCACATGGAATAAAAGGAAAGACGCAAAAATGGTTACAAGACTGGCTGTCAGACCGAAAACAGCTAGTTGTGATAAACGGAAAGGAATCCAAATGGCGTAATGTGATCAGCGGCGTTCCCCAAGGCTCAGTACTTGGACCGATACTTTTTATTATTTATATAAATGACATTGATGAGGGTCTAAATTGTAAAGTATCCAAATTTGCAGATGATACTAAAATAACCAGTATAGTCACTTCAAAATTACAGTGGCAGCAGTTACAAAATGACCTTAATACTTTAGCAAGCTGGGCAGAAAAATGGCAAATGAAATTCAACACAGAAAAATGTAAAGTACTTCATATTGGAAGTAACAATGTCCATGCAAATTACAAAATGAACAATATTCAGTTATCAAGTACAGACAGTGAAAAGGATCTTGGTGTGATAATATCAAATGACCTAAAACCAAGCAAGCAGTGTACCGATGCGGTTAAAATTGCAAATAAGCTAGTGGGTTTTATTGGAAGAACTTTCGAGTTTAAATCGGAAAAAGTCATATTTGCCTTGTACAACTCGCTAGTGCGCCCCCATCTTGAGTATTGTGTGCAATTCTGGTCTCCGTACTACAGAAAGGACATTGAAAAATTAGAGAAAATTCAGCGAAGAATCACAAAAATGATACCACGACTTAGAAACAAACCATATGAGGAACGCCTTGAAGAACTTAAATTATTTAGCCTAACGAAGTGCAGGTTAAGAGGGGACCTTATTGAAGTTTTCAAAATCATGAAGGGATATGACAACTTAGACATGAATAAATATTTTGATATAGACCGGTCGAGTCAAACCAGAAGTAATGGCTGCAAAATCATGGGAAAGCGGTTCCAATCCCACGAAGCAAAATACTTCTTTAACAGAGTTGTAAATATCTGGAACAGATTACCCTCAGATACCGTGAACAGTATCTCAATTGAGACATTCAAAACAAATTAGACAAGTATTTGCACGAAAATCCTCAGCTGACTCTTTTTCTGTCCGAATAACTTGCTTTTATAGCTACGGTACATGTAAGTTCATGCCCCTTTAGTCTACAAGACACCCCGTAAACAATGTACCCGTACATAGTGTTGCGTCACGATATTATACATTTTCAATTTATTTGGTGCAAACAAAGCAATATAAGCACAGATTAGGATCTGCACAGATAACCCTGAGTTAACGGTCACCACTCTTACTTTCGACCTGTGATGGGCTGTGGATCACTGAGGGTCCATGTTAGTCAAGTGACCACCATCGGGATTTTTTAATGTACCAGGGGTCACTGGTTCAGGATGAAACTTGTGTACTTGTCCCATATGGGAGAGTTCCCTGTCTCAGTGGAGTGAACGGAGCTAGGGCCTGATTGACTGCTGCCTACCTTAAAAGCGCCAGGCGAGGCTGCGGCACCACCCCTAAACATCCACACTGTGCAGTCCCCTCGTGTCTACAGGACTCCCCGTAAACTTAACATAGCGTCACGTCACGTCATTATACGTTTTTCGATTTACCCAAAGCAAATGAGGTAATATACAGTAAGCACAGATTAGGATCTGCACAGATAACCCTGAGTTAACGGTCACTACTTTTACTTTCGACCTGTGATGGGATGTGGATCACTGAGGGTCCTTGTTAGTCAAGTGACCACCATCGGGATTTTTTTTAATGTACCAGGGGTCACTGCTTCAGGATGAAACTTGTGCACTTGTCCCACATGGGAGAGTTCCTTGTCTTAGTGGAGTGAACGGAGCTATTGCCTGATTGACTGCTGCCTACCTAAAAAGCGCCAGGAAAGGTTGCCGCACCACCCCTAAACATCCACTCTGTGCATTGCACATCCACACTGTGCACTGTGCAGTCCCCTTTTATCTAAGACACCCGTCCTATATACTTTTCAATCTCCCCAGTGCAAAGAAAGCAATATAAGCACAGATTAGGATCTGCACAGATAACCCTGAGTTAACGGTCACTACTCTTACTTTCGACCTGTGATGGGCTGTGGATCACTGAGGGTCCCTGTTAGTCAAGTGACCACCATCGGGATTTTTTTAATGTACCTGGGGTCACTGCTTCAGGATGAAACTTGTGTACTTGTCCCACATGGGAGAGTTCCTTGTCTCAGTGGAGCAAACGGAGCTAGGGCCTGATTGACTGCTGCCTACCTTAAAAGCGCCAGGCAAGGCTGCTGCACCACCCCTAAACATCCACACTGTGCAGTGTGTAGCTTCCACGTTATGTCCACAGACTTCCCATTAACTCAATGTAACCGGTTTATAATGTCATGCCGTAACTATTATTTTATTTGTTTACTTTCTCTTTCAGGTTACTCTATCGGGTAGCTTATAGATAAAGTATAGAATGTGACTTTTCCTTTCCAGTGTTTCCTATAAAATTTCCATGTCAGTTTTTCCATGCTGCATGGTGGTTTTTCTCACTTTTTCCTGGAGGGTTTGGTGGTGGGGGGAGCCTTCTTGCTTTACTATCCTTATCCTTCAACATGTAGAGTTAGATCTTGTAGTCATAGTTTTCTCTAACAAGCAGCCTCGAAAGGACCATAAGGTCTGTTGCTGTTTGCTTTCCTGTGTGTAATCCTGTGTGTAATCCCTCCCTCTCTCTCTCTCTCTCTCTCTCTCTCTCTCTCTCTCTCTCTCCCATTTCTTTCTGTCGTCTATCCCATTCCGTCTTAAGTCTTTCCATTATCTCTTATTCCTCTCTTTATATCATTTTTGTATGTTGCTTCTCATTCCCTTCTTTTCCATCACTTTCATCAGTTACTCCATATTCCCTCTTTTTCTCCCACTTCTTCCCCTCCTAATGATCAGCCGCCTCCTTATCCTACCTTTCAGTCTACCAATTATTTCCATCACTACCTATCCCTTATTTTCTCCCACCTTCTCCTCCCCTCTTTTTATCTATCTACCGCCTCCCTATCTTCCCTCTGTGTCTACAACTTCTCCCCATCACTCCCTATATCCTCAATTTTCTCACACCTTTTCTGACCCCTATTGGAAATTCTACTCTTCACCTTCCCCCCACCCATAACCCCATTCACCTAACTTCGCCTTGGATCAACTAACGCGCTTTCTCCCCTTCTCTCTCTCTCCTGTCATAACTTTCCCTGATATGAAACTCTACCTCTTAACTTCACCCCTTACCCCTCACTCATCACTCATCCAATTTGCTTCCCTCCCCCATCACTCATCACTCATCCAATTTACTCCGTCCCCCCCCCCCTCCGTTTTCCCATATTTTGCTCCTCCTCTGTCTCCCTTTCCTCGCTTCTCTGTCTGTCGTCCTTCGTTGCTTCCATTCCTGTATATTCTATCTGCCTTGATTTTCTTTACACTTTATTTATGTATTTACTCGTCAGTCATTCAGTTTTAGCCTTTTCATCTTATTTACCTCTCTCTCTCTCTCTCTCTCTCTCTCTCTCTCTCTCTCTCTCACATTTAATCTACTCCTGGGTCATTGCTCCCATTCCTCCAGTTTTAGCTTCCTTCACCTTCACCATTCTTCCTCTCACGAATCACTTGCCTTTCTTTTTTTGCATATTATTTTGTCTTTCTTTCCCTGCTTAATTGATCACGTTTTCATTTCTCACATTTCTGTGGTTTTGTCTTTTTATTTTCTTCAGCATTTCTATCACGCATCATTCATCCAATTTAAAGTAAGACCCCATCCCCTCTGATGTTTTTTTCTCCCTCTCCCTGTTTCATCCACCGTGTATTATTTATCTTATTCCCTCTGGTTTATATACTTACAACATCTTTTTCTTGCTTATACTACTCATCAGTCATCTCATGTTGGTCTATTGTCCTTCCCTTTTTGTCTCAGCTTTTCTATGTGTCCATCCAGTTTCCTGCAACACACTCACACTTCCAGACTCCCTTCTCCCACATACCAACACCTGTACCCCTCTAAACACCTGTTCCCCTTACACACACACACTCTCCAACACATCTACCCCCAGGTTCCCCTCTCCTCCTGTCCCTCCAACGCTCCCATACCTCCACATCCACCAAGACATCCACCTCCAAGCTAGCCAACACTCCCTAGAACACATTCATACCTCTAGCTCCTCTCTCTTTCTCATACCCCTTTCATTACGTCCACCTCTAGATAGTATACAGTCTACACTCCCTTTATTAGAAGTCAATGATTTTCTTCTAAAATGAATGTTAAAAAGTAGGAATGGCAAAAGTGCACAGATAAGAGATGAAAAAAGCATAGAAATTCAGGATGGGAGGAGATTTGAAGACCTGTACCCATTACTACATTCCACACTTTAGCCTAATGTGATGTAGAAATGGGTATAGGTCTCCAATATCCTCCCATCCCGAAGGCTTTCTTGTTTCTGTGCCTTTTTTTATTTTATCTCTTATCTGCGCACTTTTGTCATTTCTACTTCTTAACAATTATTTTTGAAAAGAATTTTTTCTAATGTATGATCTTTTTGTGGAAGTATAATTATGCATAAGCAAGCGTTAGATTTGGACTGTTACATGCATAGCATACTGAAAGACTAAAACGAGGGTGCCTTCCCGTGAAAAGAAGTGTTTTGGTACGTTCTTTAACTGTAGACGAGCTGTAGCTAACCAATATCGCGCAAAATGACGTACTGACGGGTGACCGCGATGCTGTTTTCAGGCCGTAACTCGCGAACCGTAACCTGAATGCTTTTGTAAACATGAGAAACAGCTACACTTGACAAGCAGCGTTTTGGTGTACTGTATAGTACGCCCGCGTACGCCTTTTTGTTTTGGAGTAATGACTGATAAGGAAGAACGAAAGAAAGAACAAAATCAGTATTTTTGCAGTTCGAGTTTGCCACTCCCACGAAATTTAGCAAGACCTTTCGAGTAGTTTTGCACTTGAATAGCGAAGGTCTTTTAGTTCATAAGCTAACTGGGTTTTGCGAACGTTTTCGCGCGAATGCTTTTGTACCCTATACTACAGGACGCCATTTTGAACCTACGCCATTCCTACTTACTTAGTGCTACCGCACTTCGTGATAAAACCACCCCCAAATTTCCTTCTCATCCTACACTCCGACACACTCCTCTGCCACACTTCCACCAACACACCTACACCTCCTTATTCCCCTCTCCCACAGTACGTCCTAAACATCCACCTCCAACTTACTTCCAATCTACCCACAGCGACACACCGACCTGTAAAGTCTCCTCACCCACACTTCCACCAACACACCCTCCTCCCTCTCCCACGATACTCCAAAACACCTGCACATCCAGATTACTCCCAGTCTACCCACACCTCCAACACACCCACGTCTCCAACACACCCACGCCTCCAAATTACGCCCAGTCCACCCACGCCTCCCAATTACTCACAGTCCACTTTCACCACACCTCCACCGCTCCCAATTCTCGCCTGCTGTCTCCTCCTTGCCCGCGTTGGCTGTGAGCGCTGCGTGGGACGGACGGAGGCTGAAATTAGTGCAGGAAACAGGAGAGACGTGGTGCTGGCGATGTTGCTCCCTGTTCTGCTCCTCCGGCGTTTGGTTTAGGTCAGAGGTTTTCACGGTCCCGATTTTGTAGATATTAGTGTAGGAAAACAGGAAAGGAATTACAGGAATGAGAGGAATTGCAAGGAAGCAGGAGAAATACTACAGGGAACGGGGAAAAAATACAAAATACAAGAGAAAAAATGCAGGGAACGTTAAAGAAACTGAATGAATCGGGAGAAATATTACAGAAAACATGCGAGAATTACAGGAAACAGATGAGAAACTACAGAAAACAGGAGATAGAGTACAGACAACACGAGAGAAATTGCAGGAAATAGGAGGTAAATTACAGGCAACAAGAGAAAAATTACAGGAAACAGGTGAGAAATTTCGAGGAACGGGAAAGAAATTACAGGAAACAAGAGAGGAATAACAGGAAACAAGAAACTGCAGGACATAGGAGGGAAATTACAGGCAACCGGAGAGAAATTACAAGAGGCAGGAGATATATTACACGAAACTAATAAATTACAGGAAAGGGAAGAGAAATTGTTTTTAAAAAGGGGACAGACGCGGGGGTGGTGGAGGTGAGTTTTCTTTTTTCTGCTCCTGATTTTGGTCAAAGGTTCTCTCTTCCTGTGGTCTCGGAGAAAGGAGGAGGAAGACCGAGAACTAGACCAGAGGGATAAAGGCGGGAGTTGCAGTTTGTAGGCAGTATTATTGCTTCACTAATTAGTTGAACAATTATGAAACTCTGGCACGATATTCTGAAATGTTTGTTTGGCTTTGAATATCGCCTTGCTGTGTCTCGAAAATCATTGCCCACTGTTTCATTTTGTATCGTAATGTAGTGTACCCACACTTATGTCCGCAACTGCACTGTGTTTTACTGGAGGGAGACGCCTTTAAGTGGTGGCATCCATATAACAGGGCGGCTCAACTGTCTGGTTATACGAACGTCCCTCAAACTACTTTCCTATCCCCCAAAAGCAGGACGGTATCTTGCAGGAGAAGGGTAACTTAAGCATGCTGTCCACCGGGTTCGCTTTTCATATTATTCTGGGTCAAAAACAACAAGAAATACAACTGTACTATGAAGAATGTGAAAGAGGGTAGCTTAGGTTGGAGGAAGGGACTGATCTTGTGTTGTGATAGGGAGACGTGGAGGCGTTTTGGTCTCAGTCATCACGATTAGTCCTTTCACTGCTATGATGTATTATTTAGATATTTTATTCCCACTACTGCCAAATAGTATTATATTAACTTGGGGGAAACTTTTAGTGGTGAAGGGAGTTATTAAAGTCTATGTCTGATCTCTCCAGTTTTAGAAGACTCTCCTAAATATGATAAAACTTACTGGTAATAGCAGTATTAAAATGAGACATTACCGTACTGAGACGGAAAAACTTTGGTAGCAGATAGACAGTCAGAGAGATATATGAATAGATAGATAGATAGATAATAGGCAGACATAGAGACAAATATAAATAGATACAAATAGATAGATAGATAGATAGATAAGTGTTCAGAGACAGGTTGGGTGACTTAAACATTTTGTTACAACGGTAGATACATAAAGACTGACAGATAACTAAATTAAAATGAAGTAAAGGTGGCATTCCCAGGTCTTTCTTATTTCCTGCTGTGCCTAACTAAACAGCGGGTGTTTGTGATGCTGCTCAGCCAATGTGTAGATGGATCGCCCAGACAAACAGACCACTTCACAGCCCATTATTTACGGTAATTAGGCAACACACACACACACACACACACACACACACACACACACACACACACACACACACACACACACACACACACACACACACACACACACACACACAGTGCTAGATAAGTGGATGTTTGTTTTTGTAGTCATGTCAATTAGCTAAGTTTCGTGTCTTTATTGTGTTACTTTATAAGGGTAAAAATTGGTGCGTGAACAGCAGCGTAAACCACGATGGCGTCTTTATAATCATGCTATTGTCCGTTTTACATGAGAGAGATAGATAGATAGATAGATAGAGAGAGAGAGAGATTTCTAACTGGAACTGTTAGATCTTGCTTACGGTAATCCCCTCAGTAAGTGTAATCTCTCCTGGGTTGAATGTAATTGTATGGAGGTGGTAAGAATATGAAGATGTCCATGGTCTGAATAGGTTAAAAAAAGTAATTAGGAGAAAGGTCTTTTTTTTTTCTCAAGTTACTATGACTCACTCACACACACACACAAAAAATAACATTGGGGTTAGTTGTAATAGAGGACTAGTTATTTTCACCATGTAAGTGTTGATGGTGGGAGAATTAACCTTGAGGCTCCTATGAATCACTCTCAACTGAAGAAATTTGTCTGGCGTTAGCTGGAATATGATAAGAGTTTTTCCTACCATGAAAGGGGTAACCATATAAATTTTTAACTGCTTCTGAGTTGGATGTTTAAGGCAAGAGAAAGGTACAATAATAGAGATCATTAACCCAAAACAACTCTATTAATCTGCTAGTGAGCCATAGGAGCTTGAGAAAGACAAGCACATAAAATTGTAATATTACCACGTAGGGTGAATGAGGTAAGACGTAGATAAAGACAGGTAATTGATGGGGCGTTGTGAGGAAACTATTGTATTCTCATTAACGTCATCTCTATGCCCTACCTTTCCCTCTCACCTTCTCCTCGCCTCCTTGCCTTCCTTCTAATGTACTCTTTCTCTTTTACTTGCCTCTTATCTTCTTGCTTCTCCGTTTTCTCACCTATTCCTCCTCCTTCTCTTCTCTCAACCTATCCTTCCTCTCATTTGTCTTTACCTTCCCATTCTCTCCCCGTCTCTCCTCTCTTTACACACATTTTTCTCCCTCTGTTCCCTTTCCTTCTCTCCTTACCTTCCCTCTTCACTCTCTCCCCCTCTCCTTATTGCCTCCTCCCCATCTCCATACCTTCCCTTCCTCCTCTCCTTACCTCCCCTACCTCTCCTTACCTCCCCTACCTCTCCTTACCTCCCCTACCCCTCTCTCCCGTCTCCTTACCTCCACTCATCCTCCATATCCCGCTTCCTCCATTTCTTTCCTCATTCTGTACCTTCCTTTCCCCTCTCCTTTCTCCCACCTCTCCTTCCTCTCCATGTTTTCCCCACCTACTGTCTTTCCTTCCTCTCCATACCTTCCCTGCCCTCACCATCCCCCTGTAACTTTACCGTCCCATCACCCACTCCCCTCCATCCTCTCACTCCCCGCTACTTTCCTACCTCTCTGTCCTCTCAAATCTTTCACCCTGACTTGCCATCCAAATCTTTCCCTTTGCTGTCCTTTTATATATCCTTCCTTCCTCTAATCTCTCTCTCCTCTTCTTACCTCCTTTCCTCTCACCCCTGTCACCTCTCCTTCTCTCTCCCTAGTCTCCTCTTCTGCCTTCCTTCCATTAATCTCTCTCATTCCTCCTCTTATCTCACTTTCTCTTACTCCTCTCTCCTCTCCTTTCTTCCTCCCACTTCCCTCCCTCATCTCTGTACTATCCCCTTTCACTGGTCTGCCTCGCTTCCATACCTTCCATTCTCCCCTCTCCTCACCTTCCTTCCATCTCCACTATTCCTTCTCTTCTCACTTCCCCTCCCCTCCACTCTGCTTCTCCCCTCACGCACATAACTTCCCTCTCACTTATCTAAATCACCATTCACCTTCCTCATACATAAAATAGCGTTTGGGAGTGTGTGTGTATCAGCACTGAAGAGCTGTTCAAGGTTACACACACACACACACACACACACACACACACACACACACACACACACACACACACACACACACACACACACACACACACACACACACACACACACACACACACACACACACACACACACACACACACACACACACACACACACACACACACACACACACACACACACACACACACAAATATACTTGCTTTCACATGCACATACATACATACATATAAAAGCACAAGTTCACGTATACCCACTCACTGAATTTGCTTATATATACATACATATTTATATGCCTACTACATACATACATACATACATAAAAACATAAAAACACAGTCATACTGTTATCCATGACATGCAACCCCTGACTAAAAGCAGACATACACTCCTTCACACCCACTCACCCTTTGATATGCAGTATGGTATATATTATTATTATTATTAACGACTTATTATTACTATTATTATTATTTTTTTTTATGTGAGGAAGAAGGAACCAAAGGCCATGAGCCCACAAAACTGTTCCTTCCAAGAGAAAAACAAAATACAAGAGAGAGCCAAATTCAAGATTCATTCATTTCGAGATGCCTGGACACACTGCGTTTGAAAGACTGGAGATCATAGAAAGCAGGAAATACAGACACCCCTTCTTATAAACCCTTCCTTCCTTCCTTCTTCCTACCCCATCTCTTTAACTTCCCCAGCCCTTCCCCACCATTCTCTCTCAATTTAATACCTATTTACTCCACTAACCCATCTCATTCCCAGCAACTCCCAACGCCTCTCAGTTCCCCCGTTTTCCCCAACCTTTCCTCCCTACCGCCCCCTCTCTCCCACTCAACCGTCTCACTCCCCCTTTACTCTTCCCCCCTCACTCTCCACTTTCCTACTCCCTCTTTTTCCTCAACCTCCCCTACCCCCTTCCACCCCCCAACCCCTAACAAGCCGTCCCCTCCCCATTCCGGTAATACGAGGTAATTTGCTGGCGCGGTGCTCTTGTTAAACGGAGTGCGCTGCGTATATTTAATTGTCACGCATTAGGCCCAGTGATGATGATGATCATGGTGATGATGATAGTGAACCTACTTTCTCTCGTGTGTGTGTGTGTGTGTGTGAGAGAGAGAGAGAGAGAGAGAGAGAGAGAGACTTGGTAGCTGGGTGGGGGTGTTAGATTGAAGGGGCTCATTTTTATTGTATTGTCACTTCCAGACATTTATATTTGGCCGAGAAAAGACCGTTTGTTGTGTAGGGATTCGAAGCCTTTCCACTTATCCATTCAGTACAATGGAGCCTTATACACGGTGGTCCTTATACAACCCTTCCCTTTCACTCCGCTGTGTGCTTTCTCGTGTCTTGGATCATTTATTCATTTCCATCTCCCACTGCAACCCCTTGCACACACCAGTAGACTGAGCCGTCCCTGCAACATACAGATTATCTCCAGATTAGTTTCTAGTGGAGCGCTATTTACGGGCTACCCTGTATTTTTTCTTTCCACCCCCTGGAAGCGGGTTCTTGGAGA